>NW_021587716.1:0-249 GCF_001605985.2 Dendrobium catenatum
AGCCTCTAGTGCAGGATTAACTCTTAATCGAAATCGATTATTTCATCCAGTCAGGGACAATCAAGATTTCAGATCCCCGACTCCTTCCGAAATGAAATTTCAATGATTTACGGACTTAATACAGCTCTTAGAGAAACGGTTATCCGTCATTATATGCTAGAAAAATTTAAACCATTTAGACTTTGGTATAGATCAATTTTCTCAGAAGAAGTGCGTATAAAATTATCTGATCAATATTTTAATGAACTT
>NW_021587717.1:0-303 GCF_001605985.2 Dendrobium catenatum
CTCATAATGACCTTCGTGTGTCCGGAAGGCTGTCTTCCGAATGTCTTCAGTCCTCATCCTGATCTGGTGATAACCAGACTTAAAGTCCACCTTGGAGAAGATGGTGGCTCCCCCAAGTTCATCCAAAAGTTCATCTACCACAGGAATAGGAAACTTGTCCAACATAGTCTCCTTATTGAGGGTCTGGTAGTCTACACAGAATCTCCAACTACCATCTTTCTTTTTTACTAAGAGTACGGGACTGGAAAATGGGCTCACACTGGGCTGGATTACCTGAGCCTCCAACATCTCTGCCACCAGCCT
>NW_021587718.1:0-280 GCF_001605985.2 Dendrobium catenatum
TACCCGACACATGATCTGGAATTAGCTGCAGTGGTATTTGCTTTGAAGATTTGGCGTCATTACCTGTATGGCGTCAGATGTGAGATCTTTACTGATCATAAGAGCCTGAAGTACATTTTTACTCAGAAGGATCTGAATCTGAGACAGAGAAGGTGGCTCGAGTTGATCAAGGATTATGATCTGACTATTCAGTATCAGCCTGGGAAGGCTAATGTGGTAGCGGATGCTCTGAGCAGGAAGTCTTCTGGATTATCAGGTAGTCAGCTTACTTCTGATGAAT
>NW_021587719.1:0-281 GCF_001605985.2 Dendrobium catenatum
CCCTTAGTCTCCCCTACGATTTTCCCCAAGTTTGGCCACCGGAAACCGCCGCCGGAGAGGAACCCGTCGCCCTTGCCGCTTCGCCTAAGCCGCCGCTCCCTCTATGTTTCTTTCGCTCAAACCGTGCGAATAGGGAAGAATGAGAGCTCGGTTGGCTGATAATAGGGAGATGGGGGAAAGCCAAAAGACATACATGCCCTTACTTAAACAACCCATGCTTGAACAAACCTTAAGGGTAGAATTAGCATTATGAGACTTCTCTTAATTTTAATTCCTAAATT
>NW_021587720.1:0-314 GCF_001605985.2 Dendrobium catenatum
GCCAGAGTTATTCTTGACCACTGCCAAACTTTCGTTCGTCGGCCATCACCAAACTTCTACCCGATTCTCCAATATATAGTAATTCCAACATTCTCAAGTAAATGAGTGAATCAAGCTTTGTAATTCATTCAAATTTAGTGAAACTTTCTCAACTAGGTCAGATATCGTGGTTTTTCCCTTTCTAGGTTTTCCAAGTAAAAATTTCTGGTGTTTTTTTTTTTTCTCTAAACTATCTGTTGGTGTGCCGGATATACGTACATTACTAAGACGCTTTATTCTCTTACTCTACTGTGGCGTATATTCGCGCCCACAAT
>NW_021587721.1:0-289 GCF_001605985.2 Dendrobium catenatum
AGTTTAATGGGCTCAAATCAATGTGTTGTCTAACCCATTAACAAAGCATAAATAAGCACATGAAATGGCACAATAAAGTCCTTAAAACTAGGAGATCCTAGGCTAGGTGGTGTGTGCACAACCTAAGCATGCAAAGATTGATTTTTTTTTAAACATAACTAGATTGTGATTAATGAATAATTAGAATATAATTATCCATTAATCACCTTCCCCCATATATTCCATTCAATTATGCTTAATCTATGCTCAAATTTCCAAAGGTGAATGTCTCAAATATCCATTAAAGATT
>NW_021587722.1:0-384 GCF_001605985.2 Dendrobium catenatum
AAAGAGGAATTTCAGGAGTGGACATAGGCCAAGTTGATCAAACCACTATAAAAGCTGAAGGGGAGTCACTATTGATTAATGCAATATCTGAAAAGAGAAACTTCGAGGAGTGGATATAAGTTTGGTAGATAAAACCACTATAAAAATTGATTTGCATTCTTTATTTTGTATTTACTTTATGCAGTTTTTACTTTTCTACATATTTATTTTTTTTGTAATATGAGTTGAATTCGATTATTATTGTTGCGTCCAGGAATATTCGCGACGGTAGAAAAAAATAAAGTTTAGCATCTTAGCATTGTACGACGATCCAGCACGCAAGTAGAAAGAGAGAAGCAAAACACCCGATCTTTTTTATGTGGAAAGCCCAAAGAGGGAAAAACC
>NW_021587723.1:0-262 GCF_001605985.2 Dendrobium catenatum
AGTTAATGCACATCAATATATAGTAATACTTAGTAATACACTAGTTCACGTGTCATATTTTCATTGGAGTCAGGACGTAGCTCTACATCTGATGTCTGCACATAATAATTTATCGTGGATAACATAGCCTGGGTGTAAACAATAGAAGTTTAATAGAGCGCTAAGTAGGGGTATAAACCAGCCTAACCGAGTTAAGGCTTCATTTCAGTCAAGGCTTTCTAAAATAATTTTTTACTATACAAATTTTAATTAAAAAAATTAT
>NW_021587724.1:0-763 GCF_001605985.2 Dendrobium catenatum
AATTCTCAATCAGTAAATCACATGAATTAGTGGAAAATAACATCATACCACTGTATTTAAAAGAATGTCTGTCGGCCCGCTATACTGTACAAGTCAACTAGTCAGTCTCCAACAACGTTAGTAAATCATCAGCCTTAGTTTGTTTTCACACATTATTATTACAATATTGTAAAATTAATAGCAAACAATTTTTGCCCAATTCATAATGCTTGTATTAACAATATGCTTATATTAAAATACTAAAATTATTATTTTATGCAAATCGTATAAAATATAATAAATTTTATATTATACCTGATGACATTATGAAATTAACCAATCAAATGTTCAGAATAATCAGTATTACAACATATAAAAAATTATACGATAGAAGTTCACTAAATCCGAAAAAAAAAAACAATAAAATCAATTAAAGAAATCAAACAGTCAAAATCAAAGTCTTTGAAAACAATAATAGGTAAAAATCACTAACCAAAATCTGAGCAATTTCTGTATAAGTGGTAAAGCAAATCGGTGACCAAAATCTAAATTTTCTCTTCCTCTCTCCTTCTAATTCCTCTTTCTCTTTCTTCCTTCCACAGCACACCACGACTTAAGGGGTGAGGGAGGCGAGTGAGTGAAGAAATTATATATATACTGCTAAAGACATAGCACGTAGCGCACATGCTGAATCCAGAGTTACTGTATAACAGAACCTTCAATACAACAACGATTATTCTAGTGCCACAACGCTCACAGGCCCAGCGCATCAACGCTCACAAAC
>NW_021587725.1:0-702 GCF_001605985.2 Dendrobium catenatum
CTACACACACAACTCTCCTTGGCCTATTGGTTGAGAGTTTAGGCTTCCAACTAAGATGTCCAAGGTTCGAGTCTATGTGTATGCGTTGTGTGTACGAGTTTGTCTTAAATGACCTAAATGTCCCAAAAAAAAAAAATTCCTGCGGATGACCGCACACAACTTAATTAATCCATCAATCCAGTCCCGCACTTATTTCGAACTTTCTCCAATTAATTATTTCACCGGACTTATCGCACCCCCATTTCCCACCCACCACACGCTCCTCATATTATTGATAACGTGATGACGTCACAAATCAGGTTACAGATTGACGTCGCAATCGGAAAAACACGTGTCCTTTTAATGGCACTAGTGGTAGTAACGGGGTAGGGGAATCTATTCCCCTTCCAACGTTTCCGTAACACGTGTACAATGCTACACAATCTGCTCCCGTTTTTCCCCTTTAAAAAATAAGGCCTACACCGCCACGTGTCCCAATGTCCCATCAAAGTTTGGACACAAGCTGACCTCCCATTGGCTGAGATCTTCTCCTAAATTTTCTTATGAGATCACATGATAAGGCAAATTAGGTGGAATACAATTATGTGGGAAATGAAATTTTTTAATATTTATATATCCATTTAGAATTTTAAAATAAAATAAAATGCATGCATAATTTAATTTTAAAATATTTTAAAAAAAATTATAAGAATTATTTATGTA
>NW_021587726.1:0-278 GCF_001605985.2 Dendrobium catenatum
ATATTTTTATTCTTTTAATATACTTGAATAGATAATAAGAAAATCAGGAAACTGAGGCTTCGTTTGGGATGGCTTAAAGCTGCTTAACCTAAAGATGTTCCAAACGAAGCCTAAATGCATGTCGTTTATATTGTTAACACATAAGCATAAGGAAACACATACTTAGTATGAAGTCTTGTACAGTTGTTGAGAATAAACTAGAGGGAGAAGAAGAAGATCGGTGAAGACAGAGAGACTAAACAGAACAAAGAAATGTATTATATCACAATAGATTACTG
>NW_021587727.1:0-284 GCF_001605985.2 Dendrobium catenatum
CCTCCAGAACAGTAGAGAATGAGAGATGAACTTCTTTGTTTTTGTTGTACTCGTGTGTGTTCTAAATGTTTTGTTATGTCAATTTTTATTTTTAGTGTTTGTTTTTATGTTTGTCTTTACTTTTAAGTTCAATGTATTTTTTTTGTTTGTTGTTTTTGATATTATGAAATGAATTTGTAATCCTTTCATTAATATCAATGCATGTTGTACTTGATTCAAATTTGGTTTGTTTTTGGAATGTGGTTAATTTTTTATGAATTTCATTAAGTCTTATTTAATCTTAA
>NW_021587728.1:0-267 GCF_001605985.2 Dendrobium catenatum
GGATATTATTTTGTGATATCAAACTCAACTATGATACTTGCCATAGAAGGAAGGGATCCTAAGCTAGTGGAATTATATGTTTGTAAAAGGCGACCAAACAATAAACCCAAACCATAGAAAAGATGATGAGTAAATATATGACGGTGCAAATCTTGAATAGATATCCAAATATGGACAATAGGGGATTTAAACGAGATGTCAAATAGAGGAGACCACTTAATCAATTTCATAAAAAAATTATTGACATAATAAAGTCTTCTAGCAAAT
>NW_021587729.1:0-992 GCF_001605985.2 Dendrobium catenatum
GACGGGAGGCCACGCTGCGGCCGGGCAGCAACAGCGAGCCAGCGAAGGGTCATTTCACGGACGGATCGCGTGAGCCGCATGAGTCACGTGACGCCTGACGAAGTGATGGAGCGACTTGACATGTCGCAGGCTCGCAACGTCGGGTCATTTCGCGGGCAGGGCGGGCACGCCGGGCAACACATACAGGCAAAGCAATTTTCGGGTCAATTTCGGGTTGATTTCGAGTTTTCGTGTCAACTCGAACCCGACCCAAAACTCAAATTAGGTCAGATTTTTAAACTCAACCCCGACCCGTATGCTATCCGGGTCGACCCGAACCCGGATTTTTCCAGGTCAGGTTCAGGTCGTGTCAAATTTTGACACCCCTAGTTCCACGCACCTCAAGGGTTACCCCCACTCATAGAACAGGAGCATGCAATTCTTCTAAAGGCGGGGGTGTCACCGATTAGTGTACAACCGTACCGCTACCCCCAGATTCAAAAGGATGAGATTGAGAAGCTGATTAGAGAGATGTTGGAGGCTGGGATCATCAGATCGAGTGGGAGTACTTTCTCTAGCCCGGTATTACTAGTAAAAAAGAATGATGAGAGCTGGAGGTTTTGTGTGGATTACAGAGCATTGAATAAGGAGACTACCGAATAAATTTCCCATTCCAGTGATTGACGAGCTTTTGGATGAACTGTATGGAGCAGGGATGCTCTCCAAACTGGATTTGAAGTTAGGATACCATCAGATCCGGATGAGGGAGGAAGACATCTCAAAGACAGCGTTTCAGACACACGAGGGGCATTATGAGTTTCTTGTCATGCCATTTGGGCTTACTAACGCCCCTGCTACTTTCCAGTCATTGATGAACAGGGTGTTCAGACAGTATCTCCGGAAGTTTGTGTTGGTGTGTTGACCTCTGAACAATACCCAAAGGAAAAAAAAATGAAATCATGTCGTAGCTCTGCAAGATCCCCGAAATCCTGCTGCGTACCTCGTATCCATCG
>NW_021587730.1:0-271 GCF_001605985.2 Dendrobium catenatum
ATTCTATGTGGGCCCCACAAAAAAAATTAAATAGGTAGCCGCGCAATGCATAGTTCGGCCTGCCAAGCTTGTCCGGGCCCGATTTTTGGCACGGATAGTCCAAACTTGACATTTTTTGGGCCCTCAGGACCGTTTTTCGACGTTCCGGACTCAATTTTGACACTTATGGAGCTCGACGGGGCTTCTATGACCAAGTTTCTTCAAATATTCAACTTTTGGAGAGCAATTTTTTACGATTCGGCCAATGTAAAATTTTGGAACAAGTATTTTC
>NW_021587731.1:0-227 GCF_001605985.2 Dendrobium catenatum
ATAAACTACAGTACATGACTACAAACTAAAAATATAACAAATCAAAGGATAACCGTGACTGTACAAAATAAAAATATACCTACCCATACTCAAAAGATAAAATCATCAACATCTATCTATTCAACTAGCTCCTTACACTTTCCCTGACCTGAAATGAAATAAAATACAGAATAGGTGTAAGCCAATACATTTCAACAAGTCGCACTCATCAATCTAATCTTTTCTAA
>NW_021587732.1:0-255 GCF_001605985.2 Dendrobium catenatum
CGTTTTAATTTTCGCACTTTGATTGTGGTGATTTTGGGTTTGGAGTTTTATCTTTGATTTTATAGTTTTCCAAATCACCTCTCTCTTTACTTAGCCTTGGGCTAGTTCATATAGAGCCTAACATCCCTAACAAACTTTTAAGTGGTATCAGAGCAGTTTTCAAAAAATAAGTTTTTAAAAGCTTTTGAATTTTGATTCATGGCTAATTTTTCAAATCGTAATGTTGCGGAATGATATTCAATCACTAGACCTCCA
>NW_021587733.1:0-285 GCF_001605985.2 Dendrobium catenatum
AAAACAGCTTTTTAGTAAAAAAAATTTTACCTCGAAAAAATTTTGTACAAAAAAGTTATTTTAAAAAGAAGTAAGAAAGCCGCCCCAAATTTGGTCTAAATTTTTCAATGGTGACACAAGGCAATAATCTAATAAAAATTACCATTTAATCTCTACTACAATGATTAAAAATAATCAAATAAAACAAATTCATATAAATCTTACAGCTTCGTTGTAATACCCAAAACTCAGGTATGAAAAATATAAATTTATACTTTTAAAATTTCATTTAAAATTTACTAACCG
>NW_021587734.1:0-316 GCF_001605985.2 Dendrobium catenatum
GATATTTCTTAAACCTAGTTTTGCTGAATGATTTTGTTATTTAAGTCACCTCGACTACAGTCCTCTGACTACGATCGACTGACTTTAATCCTCCGACCACCGTCGCCCGAATACGGTTCTACCTGATCACCATCGCCCGACTACGATCCTCAAATTACTGCCACCTGATTACGGTCCTTAGACCATCGTCTCCCTCCAACTACGATCATTCCGACTTTTGTTGCTTGCCAACTACGATCCTATGATCACTGTCGCCCGCAAACTGTGGTACGCTGACCACGGTTGCTCAACTACGATCCTCTACTGTCCATCATCT
>NW_021587735.1:0-409 GCF_001605985.2 Dendrobium catenatum
GTCAGTTTGTAGAGATATAAAACAATTATGATGGATCAACAACAGCCAGTATACTATAATGAACAACAAATGTGTATGGAGGAACCGACCTACAAATCCACATTTCGTTGATCACTGTTACAAATAAAATAAAATATTAGAAAAATCATAGCAAACTTCAACAGATAAAGCCTTCTTAAACTGTATCATTTTCCATGATATGGTTTAGATTTGATAACCACATGAAATGGATTGAGATTGACTATAGAAACTAGTTTTGGGTCACCAATCACAAATCTAGAGCCTGCAAAGGCGTCTGCAAATACAAATTCAGAGCATTTAATAAAACCAATATAAAGAGGCAATGGTATCTTGGAAAACATTTCCGAAATAATGAAATGTCATTGCAAATTGTGGTTCAGATTGGGTC
>NW_021587736.1:0-664 GCF_001605985.2 Dendrobium catenatum
TACACAACTGATTTAAGTAAGTTCGTCCAGGACGATCCATGATCGTACGGGACGATCCACTTTGTAATGACTTGAAAATCAGCAATTTTTAGACGGTTTTTTGTTTCTTTCCTATATAAAGTCCAATTAAAATTGCCTCTTAATCTTTTTGCCTACTAATCTTCGTGTCTACTGAAAGGAGAGTCAAGGAGAGAGTGTGAGAGAGTGTTTGAAGGAGGATTCTTACTACTGGAGTGTGAATGTTTCACTTGGTACTCAAAGGTAAGAGTCTCTACTTGTGGTTTTTGATTACTTCACTCTTTTCTCTCTTCCTTCTAGATTTCTTGTGAGAAGATCTGTCAAGGAGATCCGGTACTCTACCGACACTTGGAAATTATGAAAGGATGAAAGGTTCTCTGCCTACACTTGGAGAGTGTGAACAGCCGACGGGTCCTTTGCCCACACTTAGAGAGTGTCAAAGGGCGAAGGGTTCTCTGCTTACACTTGGAGAGTGTGAACAGCCGACAGGTCCTCTGCCCACACTTGGAGAGTTTGAAAGGACGAAGGGTTCTCTGCCTACACTGAGAGAGTGTGAAAAGACGGACGGTTCTCTGCCAACACTGGGAAGAGTGTAAAAGGACAACGGTTCTCTGCCGTACCGGGTAGTGGTGGAAGAGAGTTTTGT
>NW_021587737.1:0-300 GCF_001605985.2 Dendrobium catenatum
CACCCTCCGAGTATTGCACTAATACCACAAAGTGACTATCCTTTTGACCCTAACGTAAGGTGGAAAAGCCTGTACAAAATCACTTTCACCTTCCTCGGTGCGGCGGAGTAGCCAGGTTCTTTGACATCAAAGAGATCTTCTTTTAGTCAAAACTTCCCTCAAGATGACCCTTGAATCTGATGGTACTGAGGTGCTAGTTTGCTGGAGCAACCGTGTGAATATCCCCTCCACACTCCCTTGAAATCCCCTTCAAGGATCTTTTATCTCTCAAACTCCACCCTTTCCTCTATCCCTTTCAAG
>NW_021587738.1:0-415 GCF_001605985.2 Dendrobium catenatum
TAGTAAGCCAATAAATTCTTTCATCTCCTAAGCATTTCCACATCTCTATTGGAATATCATTAGGTTCAACAGCTTTTCCACACTTCATTTTCTTTAAAGCCTCTCTAGCTTCGGTTTTACTAATACGCCGATAAAAACAAAAATCTTAATTTTCATTTAGGATGCTAAAATCACTAAAATCAATTGTACTTTCACATTGTTCATTAAAAAATTGAGCAAAATATCTCATCCACCTTTGTTGAATATCATCTTCTAAGAACAACGTTTTAAAAGGCGAAATCGGGAATCGAGGGGTTTTGGCTAAGCGAGGTGAGGCATAAGTCTCGAGGCGGATCGGGACGTAAGCCTAAAAAATGATAAAAATAAAGTAATTAACAGTGTAGAGCATGTACCGCTCGGTACCGAGCATGTACTG
>NW_021587739.1:0-224 GCF_001605985.2 Dendrobium catenatum
AACTTGTGGGCTTATTTTGTGCCTCTTTTTCAAATTGTGAACCATTATGCATTCCTTTTGATTTTTTGTATATTTATATACTTTTTAAGAGTAATATTGATCTTTAAATAATCAATAATAAAAATTTACAAATTTTTCTAAGTGCATTAATATTTATTGATAAGTGAAATATAAAATAAGAAAATAACATAATTGCAATAATAATATTAAATATTAATGTTGTC
>NW_021587740.1:0-266 GCF_001605985.2 Dendrobium catenatum
GGTACTAAGTATACAAGGTGCAACAACATGAAAGGGGCTGAAAGAATTCTTTAAAAGCTGGATAGGTGCCTCATTCTAACAGGTTAATGGTGAGGCATTTGGCAAGGATTGCGTTGGACCACTATCTAATTTTGTTAAATTTTTTGGAATTCAACCCTCCAAACAAGAAGGAAATCAGATTTGAAGAGGTTTGGACTTCAATTCCGGCTTCTATAGCAGTTGTAAGAGAGTCTGGGAAGAGAAAGGCTCATGGGGATCCCCTCAAG
>NW_021587741.1:0-946 GCF_001605985.2 Dendrobium catenatum
CACCACCGCTCGTTCCAGCATCGCCACATTCGCCTTAGCAGCCTCAAGATTTCGATCAATGACAATCCTGTTAGCCGAAATTGCATTAAGCTCCTCTGGATGATGAATCGGAATATGCTCCGGTCTCCTCCAGGCATTACTCCCGCCATTAGGGAACTACGGGCCTCTATTACCTGCAAACACCTTGTCTTTCCCCTAGACATTCCCCAAGCTTCCAGCAATGCTACTGGAAGCAGCATTTCCACATTCACCGTGAGTGCTGTTTCGCAGAATACCATCATCACAAGAACCAGTCTCAGGACCATTTCCGCCAATCTTTACGTCAGGTACACCCATATTCATAACCACATTTCTACTGTCTCCATCACCATTGTTCATCTCAATCAAGGTAGAGCTCACCTCCATCAAACATTTCGGTCCGCTCATTAGATCCTGACCGAAATCAGGACAATCTGGAACTTCCATCATCGAATCTTCCGCACCGATCATCTGACCTTGTTCAACACCCATACGATCTGGAACATTCACCGTCGATCTAGCCTGACCAGGCATTGCAGCATCTACATCAAACGTTTTCTCCATCTAATCACTATCATTCATTGTAGCTAGGATTTCTTCAACCTCCATCCCAGCTTCAGTCCCACCAAAGGTCAGATTAATCATCATATTCACCTCCGAGGCCGGCATCAGCTCCATTTACAAATCAACAGGAGAGATCTCTTTCTTCCTTGCATTCAGATTCATCTGACCACCGCCTTTGGTGATCAGCATTGCCGCTTTAGGATCCATTCCCCGCAGCTTCACCTCCCAACAACCCTCCATTGATCCATCCGATCCTGACTTACCTGCATCACGAGCTTTACTCTTCGATCTAGTCATCATAGCTTTACTCAGAGATCCCCCCGATCAAGCTCCCGGTCGCTCCCCGCTCTTCTTCGAACCTCCC
>NW_021587742.1:0-278 GCF_001605985.2 Dendrobium catenatum
AAATATTATATCCACTATTACTATTTTATTTAGTGATAAAAACTCAAAAAATATTATTTTTAATTCAGTAGGATAATTAAGTAGACCTTTCCTTATAACTAGTTGGGTCTTGATTGATGTTTAGAAGGGAGAGCTTACTATGAGAGTTTGGGATTATGATTTACATTCAATCTTCTAAAATCTATGAAGTTTCCTAAGGACTAGGGTGAGAATTTTTGTAGAGTGAATTCAATAGTTGTTCGTGTGAAAGATGTTATAGGGGAATAGTGACAGGTTCT
>NW_021587743.1:0-2079 GCF_001605985.2 Dendrobium catenatum
TTCTCCTTACGAGTTCTTCACCTTTTAAAATCATGCAAATAACTGCCATTATCAATACTTTAAATATTTTACCATTTCAAATATAATATCAATCATTCATTCATCCAAAGGTCTGTCTCATACAACTTGCGTAAATGATTCTTTTCAGATTGTTCAGTAGTTGGGATTTGTACGTTCGAGGAAATATATTCCGTTCGAGTCTTGTTGTTGTATTAGTTTGTAATTGACAATATTCTGGAAAGCTTTTATGGTAAGAACACTAAGGCTAAATACTTCCTCTTCTGTGTCTACCAATCATTTTATCTGTGGCAAGTTCTCAAATTTCCTCTTAAATTATTGAATGCATGCGATATAATATTCAAGATAAATAAATATTATTCGTGTGATATATATATATATATGATTTTTATATATAGTATATATAGATATATATATATATATATCAATCTTTGTTTGTCAAATACTAAATATGAGTCATATAGATTCAATCATGCAACACACGTAAGCAATTAAGTTCTTATCTCATCAAATCTATTGTTGAGCTATCAAAATTATATATCTATAACTTAATAAGAATAATTTGATTTTATAATGATGTTCATTTGTAGAATTGTAGTTCCCTGAGAATAACACCTTGATCTCCCTCGCATTACAAAATTAACAGTCATATTTGGAATAATTAAATTATTCTTCTCACAAAATACACAGACTTCTACTTAAAAATTATTTACATCCATCGTCTCTCATATTTTATAATCTTTTCTTCATAAGCTTTATCATAGTCATGGTATTTATGATATTATGATCTTTTCTTTGTAAGACTTGAGATAACTCATTTGTTACTCCCAATATAGATTTCATTATATGCAAAAAAAAAATATTTAAAATGTTGTACAACCTCAAGTAGGGCATAAGCTTCACATTTTTTGTCATTGTTTGATCGATCTTATAGTATTATATCAAGAACATCAATTATAGATCCTTAAAAAATATTTATATTTATAAGAGAATCATAGTGTGAGCCCTAACATATATCTCCAGCTCATTGAAGACTTATTTCCTGATTCAAACCTCTACATTTGAAAATTTCACCACCTTGTTGTTACTCTACTATTTTGTCATATTGTATCATTTATAGTTGATATTTTCTTTTGCAGGAACTCCCAATAATATTTATTATGTTAGAGACAACACTGAAAAGTGAAGCAACTTCAACGTGATTTTTAGCCACAATGATTAGTGCGGATTGGAGTTAAAGTTCAACGCAATGCGTATAGTAAGCTAAACTATTTCCTTTCATATCAGATATCTTAGTCCATTGAACTCATCACACATGTTATTGTTGTTGTCATAACCTTGCCACATATATGTGCTTTACTCAAACTATATTTTGTGATGAGTGTTTAAACAACATTTTTAATATCAAAATTGATGTTTTTTCCACATGTACAAGTCCAATAATGAGCTTGATTCTACAGTCTCTTTTATCAAAATATTGTAATGATATAATCACTTGCTCTTTTACTAATACATATTATGATTCATCTAATAAAATTCTAAATAGATTATTACTTAATTCGTTCATAATGACATTTATAGTTACAATAGCAACAACATAAGTAATTTTCTTCTGAATATCTGGAGCAATAAGTTTATTATTTTTTTAGGCATTCTCTAAGATCAATTTTCTTATACTTTTCATTATGTGATGCAAGGAAGTGAAGAAAATCTTAAAAAAAAAAAAGTTTTTGATTCTTCGAATTCATCATACCCATAGAAAGATAACCCTTTGTGCAACAGAAACTGGACACAATTAATACTATCAGTTAAATAGGTTATGTTATCGATCTCTCTAATTTTGATTAGAATGTATTGTAATAAATAAATGTAATATCTTGCTTTTGATTCATTAGATCTTCATATTTCCTCCACACAATAATATGAACACTATTTACATGTTTAATATAAACTTGAAATCTATCTTTTCTTTTTTTAAATTTTGAATCCCTTCTTGTCAAAGCTATCACCACTTTCCTGCTCTCCTACTTTTATCCTATAAAGATAATAAAATAAGTAATA
>NW_021587744.1:0-382 GCF_001605985.2 Dendrobium catenatum
TATAAACCACTTGTTTCCTCCTATTCGGCTTGAGAGATGATGCAGAGTAAGTTTCACTCCTTCTAATCTCCGAGATTTTGGGCTTCTTGGGCTTGTTAGAGTTGCCCTCTGATCTTGACAAATTTACCTTTTCAAATTTATCCACTCTATCCAGCAGGTCTTGAAATGTGGTGATTGTTGCCATACATAAGAAGGGTTGCATCTTATCATCGATATTTTCCATTAGTAATTGCACGGCTTGTTCTTCCTCAAGTTGTTGCTCACATTTCATGCTTAGGTTACGCTAGCGAGTTATGTATTTTGATACTGACTCCTCTCTCTTCCGCTTATCTAAAGCGAGATCGGCAATCGTGATCTTCTCGGTCGCACTAGCGAATCTCTT
>NW_021587745.1:0-303 GCF_001605985.2 Dendrobium catenatum
GAAGGGACAGAGGCGCGAAGCGATTCCCCATCTCATTTGGGGCGGAAAACGAATCGACATCTCGATGTGATACAGCCCTTTCCATTTTCGTTGGGAAAGAACGGCGAAGTCCATCCGAACCGTCCAATGAAGAAATAAGAGGAGAGCAAAGCGCCAATGGCGCGCGAAGCGCATGCGGAACGGGCACGGAGACAAAAATCCAGAACAGAAGTGTGGAGGAGACAGGCTCGACTGAAAGGAGAGGAACGAAGTACTCGAGCAAAGCGAGAGGCGATAGCTTGACTTACAGGAGAGGAGACCGAG
>NW_021587746.1:0-208 GCF_001605985.2 Dendrobium catenatum
ATACTGGACGATCAGACAGTTATCTCCTATAGAGCATGTGGATCGAATAGGAACTTGCTCGGAAAATTTTTTTCTAAGTCCTATTCGTCCAGGACGAAATAAATTATCGTCCAGGACGATTGGCTCTCTGGAAAATTTTTGTCCAGACGAAATTACATTATCGTCCGTGGTGACTGGTTCTCTAGAAATATTTCGTCCAGACGAAATT
>NW_021587747.1:0-216 GCF_001605985.2 Dendrobium catenatum
TCTTAAAATTTAGAAATCTTAGCAATTGTGATAAGTGCGCTCGTGGTTGCCCTGAAATAGAAAATGGATCTCATATTGTAGTCCACTGTAAATTTCTCATTGTAATTTTAAAATGCTGAGATCTTGGGGGTTCTGTATTCCAATCTATAGCTCTCTTGATGATTGCCTTCATCAGCTCCGTAACATTGCCAGCTCTAATGTGAATATTGTTAAGAC
>NW_021587748.1:0-1040 GCF_001605985.2 Dendrobium catenatum
ATTACACTAGAGAGTAGCTGAGAGCACATGATGAATAAATAAGGCGACATTGGACATCCTTGCCTAAAGCCACTCTTGGCTTCAATCCATCTGGCTGCTTTGCCATTCAAGAGAATAGAAAAATGAACATTGGTGATGCATTCCAAAATAAGAAATGAGAATTTCACCGGGAAACCAAACCATGGAAGGACATTTTCCAATTTTTCCAACACATACTATCAATGGCTTGAGCCATGTCAAGCTTGACAGCCATGAGACCTTTCTTATTTTTTAAAATTCTGAACCTGTTGAAGATTTCTGAAGCAATAAGACAGTGATTTGACATAGATCTACCTGGAACGTAGGCAAATTGCTCCTCAGAAATTAGCTTGGGAATGCAGATCTTTAATCTATTTACTAGCTAGTAGTAGCAATTTTATAAATGGTTTGACAAAGACTAATTGGACGAAAGTTGGAAGGAGATACCGGAGACTTGGTCTTAGGGATGAGAACAATCAAAGTGTCCTTCCAAACTTCATTCATGCATCCAGTAGAGAAAAACTTCTTGATGGCTTTCCAAGCAGTATCTTTGACAATGTCCCAATAGAATTTAAATAATGGTGAAGTAGAGTCGTCCAAGCCCGGGGATTTATTTGATCCTTGCTGGAAGACTGCAGCCGAGAAATCTCTCTCAGTAAATTTTGATTCTAAAAATGCTCTATCTGTAGTATCAATTAGCTGGTTTAGTTCAACATAAGGCCAATTCAAATTATTGCATTCCCTGAATTTCCATTTGTCATAAAAGAACTTTAAGAAAGCTGATTCAATTCTATCTGTTTCATCAACAACATTATTATTCTCATCCTTGATTTATCTGATCAATTTGCCATTCTTCCTAGCCGTAGCATAAGCATGATAATATCTTGAATTGGTGTCTCCCTCTTCATTCCAATTCTCTTTAGCACGCTGGTTCCACCACATAGATAATCTAAGTAAGGTGATGTTGACCTCCTTTTTGGCATCAGTCACTTACGCTATCTTATCTTGCATTTTGTAGATTG
>NW_021587749.1:0-213 GCF_001605985.2 Dendrobium catenatum
ATTCATTTATTATGATATTTTGTGCTTTTAATCTCTATGTTTTGGGTAGAAAAAACTATGAGTAGTACCCTTATAGTTCTTTTAAAGGGGGTTGGCATATTGTGGAGTCATTGTGTGTGTGTGTGGGAGAATCTTGAGAGGGAGATGTAGCTTGTGTACTTATCCTTGGAGTGTTTTACTTGTGCGGATCAAATTAAAGAAGTGTAAAGGACT
>NW_021587750.1:0-607 GCF_001605985.2 Dendrobium catenatum
ACTTATCATATTGTATAAATTAAATCATGTAGTCAAGAACAAACAAAGATACTCTCTAGACTTTTGAAGGAGATTATGGTAATCGTACTGTACAATCAAGCCTTCATGTTAATAAATAATATTTTTCTATGGTTTGATAGACTCATCATATAAATAGAGTACTAAAGAAACCCTTGAAAGACTTCTGTAAAATAGTGGCTTCTATGAAATTTGAGATATTCCTCTGAAAATGAAATTTCTTCTCCGTAATATCTCTTCTTTTCCTATCAAGTTTTCAAAATTTTTGGTAAGATTTTCAAGTGAGGTTACATTTTTTGGTTGTTATCAAATCATATCTTTAGGTTCCTATGATTGGAGAGTCCAAAGCTTGTAGGTTAAGAGATTCTTGACCTATTAATTTTAATGAATTTAATATTATTGTTGGAGATTGGACTCACCAATATTAAAACCAAACAACAATATAAATTTAAAAGGGAATGTCTAGGATTTGAAGTACTTCTAATGACTATGCAAAATTGTGAAATATTTAGACCCACTCCTCGCCCCCCTAATATTTTTCAGAAAATGTTTTTTGGAGAAAAGAAAAAGAAGGACAAAAAAAAAGGAA
>NW_021587751.1:0-472 GCF_001605985.2 Dendrobium catenatum
TCCATTAAACGGTCCAAACCGTCCTTTAAATCAAGGTGAATCCTAAACCCTAGACTTAGGTACACTAGATTAAATAGCATTTTGATAAACTTGTTTTAAGTAAAATAAAACATTCCCCAAGGTTTCTGTTCACCTAGGCTACCTAGGTTTAAAATTTCAAATGATTTAATTAACTGGATCGAAAGAACGAGCCTAAAAATGGAAATACAGGGCGTCCCGTTGAGTTCGTTCAGGTGTACGTTTTTTTGAGCCGTTGATCAGCTGATCAACGGCTCTGATTTCATGATCTCGGGGGCCGTCCGACCATGTATTTCGTTTCGGCGCTCAATTTTTGGTCTGGCAGCATCTGGACCCTCCATCCAGAACCGCGAGATCGATTCTTCATCGTCCGATCACTCTTAATTGAGATCAAACGGCGGGGCTCAAATCTGACCGTCGGATCGGATCCGGATGAATCCAATGGTCCCGAGAC
>NW_021587752.1:0-1049 GCF_001605985.2 Dendrobium catenatum
TCCTATTCCCCCTAATTAACATGAAAGGAGAATTAACGCTTACCTAATCTACCCTTACATTTAAATCTTTCCCCCCAAAATTTGCATTAAGCCCAGCATGGGCCCACCCAAAGTTCCGCCCCCTCCCTACTGTTTTCTCCGCCGAGTGTAGACCTGGACCGGTCCAGGACGAATGGGTCCAGCCGGCCCCTCCTTGGCCGGCTCCGTAACAACAACTCTTTTTCCTCCACCACTTCCTCACTCCCACCTCCCTCCTCAATTTTCTCGTCATCACAGAATGTGAGAACCTGAAGAGTTCGGTTCTTACAACTGTGCCCTGGTGTATACCTATCATCACATCTGAACCATAGCCTTTTTTCCATCTTCTCCTGTAACTCTGTCGCAGTGAGATTTTTGAAGTTTCCCATAAGTTTCTCTCCTACAGTCTTCTCCTTTGAGGTCTCTCTAAGGATACCTTTGTGTCGGCCCCTTGGGTATCAAAAAGGTGGTGGTCATCCTGTACGAACCTTCTGAGCTTCTACGTGTTGCCCCTTTATCCAGGTGCCTATGATCCTCCACTAATTGGGCTAACTCCATTTCCTCTCCCAAATCACGAGGCCTCATCATTCTAACTGCCGCCCGAATATCTGGTTTGAGCTTTATAAAGTTTCCCACCAGTACAATTTTTGAAAGCCAGTCCAATCAGTTGGCAATGTGCTCAAACCTCTTATAGTACTCCACCACGATCTCCTCCTGCATCAGAGCGAAGAATTGCTCATAGAAGTCCCCTCCCTTACTGGTTTGGAAACGCTCCAACAAGTAGTCCTTAAACTCCCTCTAGGTTCGTGTGGGCCACCTCATATCCATCCATTGGTACCATGTGAACGCTTTCCCCTCCAAGCACAGCTTGGCCGCTGTCAACTCATTGACTACAAAGTGCCTTTCCACTATGTAGTTCCACCAATATACATTCTCTCTAAAATAGGCATCTTCAGCTTCCTCGCCCTCGTATCTCCTTTCCCCTTGTTTCCTCCATGACCTCTAGGGGTGTTAAAATGGGGTTTCAGGTC
>NW_021587753.1:0-423 GCF_001605985.2 Dendrobium catenatum
AAGACGAATTTTGACTTACAAAAAAAAAAAATCTTAGAAGTCAATATGTCTGATTTGCATACTATCTTTACCATAATATAGATATTATTATTCTTCATTTAAATAATTTACTCCTAATTTTATAGGTAATATAGAAAATTGGCACATGTCGGTATGTTTTGCAAATCAATTTCTTCAAAGTTTTATAGACATGCTTAACTAATTTATGAGTTTTTTAAATAATTTTTAGAGCTCCAAATTTGAAGATATGAAAGAATTTATATGAAATTTACGTTAAAAACTAAACAATTGTCATAATTGTATTTACATCATTATGATATTTTATTATAAAATATCTTTATCCATTAAACAATTAATAAAATCCAATTTATTTTTTTATTTTCTTCATTCTTCAAGTTAAAAAGCGAAAGAGCTAGAAATAGA
>NW_021587754.1:0-212 GCF_001605985.2 Dendrobium catenatum
TTATAGCTCCACCTACACATATATACAAGAATGAAAGATCTTTATTAGGATCTCTTTGAATGGATTATTTTAGAGTGTAAAGTATTTTAATTATAGGGATTTTATAAATTTTGTTATTTGGTTGGAATACATATGCAAAATAAAAGTATAGTAAATATAATGTAAAATGAAATAATTTGTTTTGAGTGTAAATCAAACTCCTCCAATTTTGA
>NW_021587755.1:0-339 GCF_001605985.2 Dendrobium catenatum
AAGTGGACAATTAAAGTTGAAGAAACCTTTCATTTCCCTAGTAATAATAACAAAGAAGTGGACATTAATGTTAGCACAGACTTGAATCTATCTAACAAATAAAGAGGGAAAAATCAACGGAGATGAGTCTATTGTTAGGAAATGTTCTTTTAATATGACCAAACATTTTCATAAGATCAACCTTTGTGCAAAAATACTTTCTAGTACAAATGTATTTGTTTGATTATTTGACACATACTTTGATCAACCCGATGGAATAAGTAGATTATTCAAAGGTTAATGAGCAACCAACTTTGATTATATAGTTTTATTTAATTTTTTTTTTATTTTGCAAGTTTG
>NW_021587756.1:0-230 GCF_001605985.2 Dendrobium catenatum
CACATAAGCAAACACTGAACATAATATCTGGTTGGCAAGCAGTCAAGTAAAGTAAAGATTCAATAATCCCTCTAAATTTCTTTTGATCAACAGATTTTCCCTTAATGTCCTTATCCAACTCAACTGAGGAACTCATTGGTGTACTAACAGGTTTAGCATTGTCCATTTTATATTTTTTGAGGATATCCTTAAAATATTTAGTTTGACTAAAAAATGTACCTTCCTCAAGT
>NW_021587757.1:0-266 GCF_001605985.2 Dendrobium catenatum
TAATAATTTTAAAAATAATGAATATTCTCTTTAAACTAATATATTATAGCATTTTCAAACTCAACTATACTAAGAATATTGAGTGTAAAGAAAGTAGATAAATAGAGAGAAAATGCAATTCTAGGGTGAGAAGCCCTGAGATTTTTATAAAATGAGCTTGAGTACAAAAAATATCTAAACTAAGCTCACCCTTCAACCCCTCTTTACAAATTTAGTTTGGGGATTCTGTCATAAAGGAAGCTATTGAAAAACTACTCAACTACTCG
>NW_021587758.1:0-354 GCF_001605985.2 Dendrobium catenatum
AGAGGATGGTCACAGAGGAGCACCAGAGGTGGTTGTCTAAGCTGCTGGGATATGATTTTGAGATCCACTACCGATCGGGACTAGAGAATAAGGCAGCGGATGCCTTATCACGCTGTATGGGGGAGCTCTAGTGGATTGCTGTATTAGTACCAGTACTGATAGATTGGGGAGCCATCAAAGAGGAGAGCATTCAGAATGAGGAGCTAAGGAAAATCAAAGAATATATGTTATTAGATGGGAACAGCCACCCAGGCTACTCAGTTATGGGAGAGAGACTGTACTATCAGGGAAGGAGTATGATTCCAAGGTCTTCCATCTACATTCCCCAGCTGCTACAGGAGTTTCATGGGAGTG
>NW_021587759.1:0-332 GCF_001605985.2 Dendrobium catenatum
AACCAAGTTTTTTTAGGTCTACCTCTACCTTTCTTAATATAAGTCAAATATAATACCTCTACTTTCGTAACCGGGTCATCGGAAGGCCATCATTTTATGTGACCGAACCATCTAAGGTGACTCTCTCTAATCATATCTTTGACTAGAGCTACTCCAACATTTTCACGTATATGCTCATTTTGTATCATGTCTCTAAGGGTAAATCCACTCATCCACCTGAACATCCTCATCTCTGCAACACTTAACTTAGTATTATGTTTCTCTTTTAATGGCCAACATTATGCACCATAAAGCATTGCAGGTCTCGCCACCATCTTATAGAATTTTCCCTT
>NW_021587760.1:0-546 GCF_001605985.2 Dendrobium catenatum
AGAAGACTGGACTTTCCCAGGTCCGGCACCTCATCCTCATAGGTCAGACTATCCACACTCTACCCGTAGGCGGGGAAGGGTCAAAAGCAAGGAAAGAGTAATGCAGAAATATGCATGTGACCCCGAGGTCGATCCCCAGCTAATTCCCTAGAATTATTATCTTTCTATGTTATTTAGACTCACTAAAATTTTAGACTTTAAGGATATGAATATAAAATTTTTCACACCCTCACGAGCACACGAGTCCAGGAAAAAAAAAAGTGGCGCACAAATGCCAAAAAACTAAGAAAAGCAGGTAATCGTAAAGGCAATCAATTCAACACATTAAATACAAATTAATTAATCAACAAATGTCTGTAGGCAAAGTTGCCTTGCTTATTACACACCAGAATTTTGTAGAAAGTAAAGTGGCCGAGCACCACTAACAACAACTCGGATTCTAAACCTAGTAGAGACACAAGTAGTTTTGAGTTGGATACTCTCAGTCTTCAAGTCTTCATTCTTGTTCATCTTTGAGCTCCTTCGATTATTCATAGTAGGCTACCC
>NW_021587761.1:0-320 GCF_001605985.2 Dendrobium catenatum
TGGATTAAAGCACAACCTGCTCAGCATCAGTCAACTCATTGACAAAGGCTTCATTATGCAATTCTTTACAAATTCATGCATTGTAAGTTTAAGTAACAATACTATTTTGTAGGAAAAAAGGATCAACAATGTGTACATGCTTGATTTAAATAACATTGAATGTGCTGCATTATTTTGCTTAAAACCTATTATTGATGATTCATGGTTATGGCACCGGAGAATATGTCATGCAAGTATGAAAACCCTTAGGAAAGTGACCCAAAAAGACCTAGTTAGAGGAGTTCCCAAACTCAAGTTTTCAAAAGACCACCTTTGTGATG
>NW_021587762.1:0-323 GCF_001605985.2 Dendrobium catenatum
ATGTTATAATCCTTCAAATCATCGTATCTACATATCTAGGCATGTCACATTCTTTGAAAATCAATTTCCCTTTAAAAGTGTTCCGGTAGTGTCTACCGACACTAATCCCATAAATCATAACTCTTCACCTCTTACCTTAGTACCAGCATCTTATACTCATCCTACAGCTACACACACTACACATTCTAGTGTGTCATCCCACCAACTTACACCAATCCTTCCTTCTACCCCTTCTCACCAGTCAATCAGCACAACCCATAGCACCTCCAATTCTCCTCCTCCACCTTTACCAATTAAGCATCCTATGCTTACAAGGTTCCAAA
>NW_021587763.1:0-948 GCF_001605985.2 Dendrobium catenatum
AAGCATAACTTACTTAGCATTAGTCAATTGTATGACAAAGGTTTTGATATAAAATTTCTGTCTGATAAATGCCTGATTAGTTTAAAAGATAAACTAGTTTTAAAATGAAAATGAATGAACAATGTTTACATGTTACATCTTGATTGCATTGATAGTTCAAATTCATTTTGTTTGAAAATAATAGTTGATGACTCGTGGCTATGGCATAGGAGACTATGCCATACTAGTATAAAAACACTTAGAAACATCACTAAGAAAAACCTAGTTAGAGGCGCACCTAAGTTATACTTTACTAAAGATCACTTATGTGATGCTTGCCAACTAGGAAAATAAGTCAAATCATCCTTCCATTCAATTAGAGATGTGATCACCTCTAGGCCATTAGAAATCCTACACATGGACTTATTTGGACCCGTTAGTACAACCAGCCTAGGTGGAAAATATTATGGATTTGTGATTGTAGATGACTTCCTTAGATTCACTTGGGTAAGATTCCTATCACATAAGAATGAGTCTTTTGAGATATTTATGGTATTCTCCACATGAATTCAACGAAAATTAGGTTGTGAAATCTCAACAATCCATAGTGATCATGGTAGAGAGTTTCAAAATGATAGAATTGAATCATTCTGTCAAGAGATAGTAATAGAACAGAACTTCTCAGCTCCTAGAACACCTCAACAAAATAGAAGAATAGAACTTTGGTATAAGCTCCTAGGGCAATGTTAGCAGAGTACACCCTTCCTAGATACTTTTGGGCAGAAGCAGTCAACACAGTGTGTTATTTTTTAAATAGGGTAAACATTAGATCTAAGCTGAATAAAACTCCTTATGAACTCCTTAAGGGTAGGACACAAAACTTTTCACACTTACATGTATTTCGGTGCAAGTGCTTCATCTTGAATAATGGTAAACATCCCTTAGGAAAATTTTATCCCAAGTCTGATG
>NW_021587764.1:0-231 GCF_001605985.2 Dendrobium catenatum
TTGCCTTCTATGTGTTCTTTTTTATAAATTCACTTATGAAATTGATGCCCCTTATGATAATTGATTTCCTTCAAAATATTTATTTATCTATGACGTCCTGATACTTCTTCTCAAAGAGATATGTTGTATTCGTCACTTATTGGGCACGATACGCATTCGACACACCTCTGACATATGTCAGGCACGCCAAAGACGTGTCCTATTAAAAATATTAAAAGTAAAATGGACACG
>NW_021587765.1:0-222 GCF_001605985.2 Dendrobium catenatum
TTCGAAGAAGCATGTCCAATAACAAAATGCCCACATTTCTTTATTGCTTTGTCTTTTCATTTCTTCCTCTCTTTTTGGCATTTTGTAGTTTTCGTTCTTCTTGCATTTCTACTACTCTTCTACTTATTGTCTTGTTTCATTTATAGATCACTAAACCTATTAATACATGTATGAATGTCTAGAAGGGTTAGAAAAACACATCCTTTCGTTTCTCATAACACT
>NW_021587766.1:0-1099 GCF_001605985.2 Dendrobium catenatum
ATTTATAAATAAATTTACAAAACAAAATTCACATGTTGCTACTATACGCTTGGTATTTTGTACCTACTTCATGACTAGCCTTAATCGAAAGTTCTTTCTCGTAATCGAGAGGGGTAATTAACTATAGGGGCTAGCGCCTATAGAAAACCTAGAACCAGATCATAAAGTCCTCACAAAATGAGGGAGAAATCTCTGGGTAGTGTCTTATCTGCATACCCATCTGCCTTCCAAAATTTACCCCGGAACTTAGTTCGTTAAAACTCCCTCGACGGAAGAATAAAAGAAGGAAATCGTGCGGCGGGGAGGCCGGGGCTGAATTTTCAGAGCCCACAACTATAGGCTGAGGTTCTTCCATCTAACTATATAATCCTATAGTGGCTCTTGAGGATGCTGCCTAGTGATCACTAACTCTCCCACTATGATTTGGTGCTTTATACTAATAAACTTCTGTATGAATAGCTGCTCCAACTGTACAAAGGTCTGGACTGAGTCGTTTGTGAGGTCAGCATACCAAGAAAATGCCATCCCAACTAAACTACTAACAAACAACCTCAACATCAAGGCATTATTTCCTCCTTTGTTGTAATATATGGCCTGATATTGAGCAACATACTGCCTCGGGTTCCCAAGCCTGTCAAATACTCTAAATCTAAGGGGAATGAAGCCAGGGGATAGGGCTCCTGCTCGTACTCGATAGGGTAAGGATGCCCTCTACTTACTGCCTCTCCAATCTTCCTGGAGGAAATTGCCTACTCTACTTTCTGAGTAATCCAATCCTGAATCTGACCGGTTGACAACTGTATTAGCTAACTCAGGATCACTATAGATTTTATAGGAACTATCCTCTAGATCATGTCCATTCTCATAGGGTCTAGTGTTGTTGGCGGTACTACTGGCTCATCTCTGGATGTGGTAGGGGTACCTACGCCCATCATCTAGGGTGTATCCCCAAAAGCAGTCAACTAGGAAGTCATCACCTCCATGGACTTGGCCATCTTAACCATCTGATCTTATAAGTGTAGAACTGTTGCATCCATAGCTACTGATCTAGGAGATTCTCCTACCTCGGGATTTCCCTGCTCATCCTCATCATCGAGGT
>NW_021587767.1:0-231 GCF_001605985.2 Dendrobium catenatum
ACAATGGTCAGCGGACTGCAGAAGTCCGGCAGTGGTCAACTGATGAGCAGAAGTTTGGTGGCGGTCGATGAACTTGTGGAAATCAAGCGACGATTGGCTTTCGAGCGGAAGTTCGGCGGTAGTCAAAAAATAGGTGGAAGTCCGGCGGCGGTAGACGGACTAGCAGAAGTCCGTCGGTGGTCGGCGGACTGGCAGATGTCCGACGGTGGTCGGCGGACTGGAAGAAGTCCG
>NW_021587768.1:0-213 GCF_001605985.2 Dendrobium catenatum
TTCTCTACCGCCGCGAATACTCCAAGACGCAACAAATATAATAATATGACAATCTAACATTGAGTTTAACAAATATCAAAATTAATTTCATCACATTTGATTGATTTTAACAAAACATAAATGCAATTTCAGCACATACAAAACCTAAATTTAGTAAATCTAAATATCAATTTCAACTATTAGAAATATAGTTTTAGCAAAATAAAACATGAT
>NW_021587769.1:0-293 GCF_001605985.2 Dendrobium catenatum
TAAAGCTACTTACTATAAAGGAAAAATTAGACTTAGGTTTCATTTGAGACTACTTTCTGTTGTCTAAAATAATTTTTTTGTATAAAAATTTTTTGAAAATAAAATTTGTGTATTAAAAAGTTGCTTTTGAAAGTATTAAAAAAGCTATCTCAAATAAAGTCTTAGGCTTTGTTTGGAACGGCTTTCTTACTGTTTCTTAAAACTGCTTTTAAGTACAAAAATTTTAATTTGTTCTAAAAATTTATTTTAAGAAGTAATAATAAAGCTGTCCCAAACAAAGGTTTCATTTGGAA
>NW_021587770.1:0-291 GCF_001605985.2 Dendrobium catenatum
GTTAATTGAGGTTATTCCAAAGCTTATCTCAAAAGAGCAAGCAGCATTCATCCGAGGGAGATCATTATCAGATCATGTATTGGTTGCTCATGAATTCTTCTATAAGCTTAGGTTCTCAAAAGCTGCTAAAGTTATGGTATCTTTCAAAGTGGACATGGAACAAGCTTATGATTCCATGTCCTGGAATTCTCTAAGAAATGTTTTGAAGTATTTTAACTTTCCTCCAAAGATATATAAACTAGACATGGAATGTGTGGAATATATGAACTTTGCTTTGATCATCAATGGTAG
>NW_021587771.1:0-381 GCF_001605985.2 Dendrobium catenatum
CGTAAGCCTCACGCCAGTGAGGTGAGGCGCGCCTTAAGGCGGGCCTCAACCAAATTGAAGCGCAAGCCTCATAAAAAACACTTGAGGCGTAAGCCTCAAGACGCTTTTCACTAGAATTGCGCAGAGGCGGCCCTCAAGGCGAGCCTTATATTGTGCAATTTTAAACCATGACAATAGGAGACTCTGAGATAAAAAATTGAATAAAAAAGGAATAATGGATGATTAAGATCCTTTGTTTTGCGAGGATGTGACATCTGATGATGAGTGATTTAAAGATGATGAAGTTAATGTGATACCGTCTGAATTATAATATGGAGATTTAAATATTAATTTCTTTGATGGTCTTAAAACATCTACATCCATCACAACTCAAGAACAATT
>NW_021587772.1:0-220 GCF_001605985.2 Dendrobium catenatum
ATCGGAGTTCATATGCTCCCGAAATTAATTTTTAAAGCTCCCAACTAGTTTTTGCCTCGAGATTCGTGCCCGATCAAGATGATTTTGTAATATCGTATCAATAATATTTGTTCAAGGACTTGGGAAATAGTCAAAACTTTTGTAAATATTGAGAGAGAATAAAATAGAAAATAGTAAAAGAAGATTAAGGTTTGTTTGGGACAATTTTCTTATTGCTTTT
>NW_021587773.1:0-348 GCF_001605985.2 Dendrobium catenatum
GTGGCATTAAAAGCTAGCAACTCATAAAGTGAAAGCTCTGCAGGGGAGGAATAGGATGAGATAGCACAGATGACCCGACAGTTCAAAATTTTTCTAAAAAGAAAACAGAAGCGTCATCAGAACAGTTGGAATAAAGGTAAGAGCTTAAGGTCCAATAAGGTTTCATCTGATACAATCTGTTTTGAATGCAGGAAGCCTGGTCACCTTTGAGCCGATTTCCCCAATCTGAAGGGTCAACCAGCTAAGGAGAAAGGAGATGACAAAGCAAAATACAAGAAAGGAAAGACAAAGACACAGAAAGTTTTTGGGCGGACTCTGCCTCAGAATCTTCAGAAGAAGAAGTA
This sequence comes from Dendrobium catenatum, assembly GCF_001605985.2. Lineage (NCBI taxonomy): Eukaryota > Viridiplantae > Streptophyta > Magnoliopsida > Asparagales > Orchidaceae > Dendrobium > Dendrobium catenatum. The sequence continues at coordinate 345 of NW_021587773.1, forward strand.
GAGG
>NW_021587774.1:0-1186 GCF_001605985.2 Dendrobium catenatum
CTATTTCCATTAAAACTGCTTTGAACTACTTCAATTACTTTGTGTTTTTCATCATAAAAAGGGAGGAGATTATTGCAAATCTACTTTCAAGGTGTATAATTTTTATGATAACAAACACTTCTGTTTCTCTACGACTGCCATGCCTACTAACATTTCAGGTTTACAAGATCAAACTAAAATTTGAACAAACTCATAATAGGATAGACTAGGTCTGAATCAGTTTGTAAACTTTTCCCTTTCTTGAGTCTATTATAAATAATGTGGTTCCGGTTGCTAAGTAACCATGCATACACACATATATGGGGGAAAATTTATGTCTGATTTTAGAGTTCTCTATTTTTTGTCACATCATCTGGGATGATCCACAAATCATTCTAGATGATCAGTTAAAAATATAAAACCTAATTAGGGCATCCTAGTTAAGGCAGCTGTCATTAAGCGCATCATCCTAGAAGATATTTATATCAGCTGGGACGATAGGCTCAAATCAGAAAGAACTAGCTGCCAGATTTATTTAAGTATTATTTATTTTTGGACATCGTCCAGGATATCAACCTGGATGATGAAACATAATTATTTCAAAATTAATCTGGTTATTAAGGAAAGCAATTAAGGTTTGATTGCTCGATCAAATCATCTTGGACGATCGCAGGATCGGCCAGGATGATTAGTTCACAAACCTTAGTTATCCCTAGATGACCAAATATTAACCAGCTATTATTCAGGGCGATGCTCTGGATGGTTTTCACGGATTTGAACTAATCGTCTAGGATAATCGTGAGATCGACATGAAAGATCAAGAAATTTTTTCATCGTCCAGACATCCTTTCAGTGTGATGGTCTAGATGATATTCAAGTATTTGTACTGATCATACAGGCTGATAACTTATCGGCCTAGACGATAAGAATAAAAACCTTCTGATCATCTCAAACCGTTCAGGCTGATTGAGCAAAATCTGCACTGATCGTCCAGGATGATCCTAGACAATAAAGTTAGTTTGTTTAAATTAAGAGCTATTCCAAAACTCTTCTATTTAAGAGCTCTTTTTTTACCCAAGAGATTAACTTTTTCTACTTTCTTGACCTGAGAGAGACTAGAGGAGAGGGAGAGAAAGGGAGAGAGAGAGGATCTTATGAGGGGGAGTTTGTGAGGGGTTTCACAACAGTTGTTCCAAGCAAGGATCCA
>NW_021587775.1:0-226 GCF_001605985.2 Dendrobium catenatum
ATTACATTCTGTGAATATGTCGACTTAGTTTTGATTTCTTAAGATGATTAATCATATTCTATTAGAGGAATAATGTGACAGTGATGCTTAATGTGTTGGAGAATCTATATTTGTACTTTTTTTTGTGTATTGGAGGAAGAATATTGTGGCCTTCAAGATATTAATGATGTAAAAACTTTGTATTTTTTGTGGAGAAAGATAAATTTTGGAATCGGTAGCTGCATCG
>NW_021587776.1:0-262 GCF_001605985.2 Dendrobium catenatum
AAGGCGTTGTAGACCTGTTGAGTCAACTTTTTTTTTTTCTCTGTGTAAGCTGTAATTGAATGGTGATTTTGTTCTAGTGTATGAAATAGTGTGAAGACTGTGAAGGTGAGTATGTAGAAGATCTATACATTTTCTTCTAGTTTGATAGTGAACTTTGCTGTGGTTTGATTGTGATTTTTTCCCATTTTCGAGTTTTCCACGTAATTTCCGGTGTTCATTCTTTGATTTTTTTATATCTTGTTTATTTTGATTTGGTTACTCT
>NW_021587777.1:0-239 GCF_001605985.2 Dendrobium catenatum
TAGGCGGTTTTCCGGTCCGCCGCATACAACGAAACGAGGATCTGAGTTTAGAGGATTCGTGCCTTCGCGGGCTTGGCGGTGGCGGAGGCTTGAGGATCGAGGGAGAGAGGCATCACATTTTTTGTGAATTAATTATAATTAATTAAGAAATTATTTTTATTAATTATAATTAATTATGCTTAATTAATATAATTAATTAAAATTTATTAAAATTAATTAAAAAACATTAATTATAATTA
>NW_021587778.1:0-206 GCF_001605985.2 Dendrobium catenatum
GTGCCCACCCTGGATGTTATAGTAACTCCTGAGATAAAGGCAATCTAGGGAGGACACTTCTCTCCACTAACACACAGTGGGGATGAGGAGGATATTGCTCGTATTGCGGTGGCTCCTCCTATCACTATTACTTTACATCGGGCTAGGGTCCCTAGGGACGCTGGTGTTCGAGCCCTCTCTCAGAGGATTCGAAACATTGTCAGCCT
>NW_021587779.1:0-268 GCF_001605985.2 Dendrobium catenatum
TACCGAGTGGTAGTGGTGCTCGGTACTGCTCGGTACCGAGTTGCACCGAGCAGTTACGTGCCATTAACGACTAATACCGGCCATTGTAGCCAAATACCGAGCAATACCGGCTGTTAGTGCTGCCCGATACAGGTCGGTACCGAGCAGTACCGATCAATACCGACTAATATTTATGTTTGTTACTCCTCCGTACCGAGCAATACCGATGAATGCTCGGTACCTATTAACTCTTTCTGTTCTTTCATGGCAGTACCGCTAGGTAAACCCT
>NW_021587780.1:0-252 GCF_001605985.2 Dendrobium catenatum
GGAGTTTACTCTTCATCCTCAAAAGAATGTGCCGGATCCACACGTTAAGGAAAACACAGTTGCCAAAATTACTTCTCCTGAATTGCTTTTAAATGACAATGATTTGAAACATTTTGCGGTTGCTCATTTGGTTTTGGGAAAAGAATCTGATACTGTTTTAGTGGATGAGTTTTCTGATTTAACTTCTGATGAATTTTCAATTGGATTGCCTCATATGCATCAAAATCATATTGACTTGATTCCTGGAGCTTT
>NW_021587781.1:0-293 GCF_001605985.2 Dendrobium catenatum
TGGACAAATGAGTTCTTGATAGTCCTAGTAGGAACAGGAACCTTAAAGAGGTTGAGACATAATGATGATCTGTTTCAGGTGATATAAGTTAACATTGCTATATTCAAATGTACATAAATTTATAGTGGTGACTTGAAGAAAGCAATATATTTCCCTGTAAAAGATGCTGATAAAATGTATTTATTTTGACGATAATAAATTTTATGGCATCTTCTAATGACCTATTATATATTTAATTTTAAGTTGATTATTTTCCAACATAGTAAAGATGGAGAATGGTTCTAATAACATAT
>NW_021587782.1:0-259 GCF_001605985.2 Dendrobium catenatum
AGTACATGCACGATACCGCTCGGTATAACTAGGTACATCTCGGTACAACGAACTTCAAAATTCCTTTTACAAATAAATTTTGTTCCGGGACAGCGCCCCCTTGGACCCCTGGTAGCCCTCATATTATGTTTCTTGGACAATATTATGTTTCTTTTATCTAGTTTGTTTGCTTTTAGGTGATCATAAAATGTCAGATTCAGTTCAATCTTTAAAAAAGGATCCAGTATGAAAATATGCTATACTAACAAATGAATCCGAC
>NW_021587783.1:0-243 GCF_001605985.2 Dendrobium catenatum
GCCGCGACCAACAGAGGGTCGCTACAGTTTTTTCACGCAAACAGAGAGGGGCGGGCAGACGGGTTTCACGCGAGAGCGAGGTAGGTTTTTCATTTCTCCAATTTTAGCAAATGATTATCTTCAAGGGTAAGAAATAGAGATTCCTTTTCATTCTTACCGTTATCAGAGTGTTATTTTGGGAGAATTTGCAACGAAGGGGAAGAAATGACCGAGGAAAAAGAAGGAAATTTGTTGAATTTCTTT
>NW_021587784.1:0-387 GCF_001605985.2 Dendrobium catenatum
TACATATATAACACTTAAACTTTTCTATGTATTAATATAACACTTAGTGTTATTATCACATCAAAAATTTTATATAAATATTCATAATATTTCTCAGCCACATTTAATATTAATCTAAATTAAACATTAGCTCTGCAGAAGGAACATCAAATCCAGTAACAACATATCATCAGAATTCATGAAGAGAGAGACAGAGCAAAAATTATTCTGTACAGACACCAAATGCCGTCTAGAGGCCAACCAGAATGCTCAATGTCACATTGTGCTCGGTACCGGGGCTTAGTACTGCTGACCGCATTCTTATTGGTCTTCTAACAGCGTTTTGAGTCCGATTTGCGCACAGAATAATCTAGAGAGAGAGAGAGAGCTACAGCTTAAATTCACAAA
>NW_021587785.1:0-412 GCF_001605985.2 Dendrobium catenatum
AAGTTTTTTTTTTTCGGGTCTATTCATTTTCTAAGGCAACTGAAATCTCTATTGCCTCATAATGGTTACTTTTTTGCTTCTACACTAATGCAGTGAAAGAAGGTTAAGAGGGTGAGAAGTTCTAGATTTTGGAGCTATAATATGATGTCAACCAAGTAGAGGAGGATTATAAAATTCTATCCAAGACAGTAAATTCTACTAAAATAATAGAGAAGAAACTGCAATTATAATTATTGCGTGCTAGAAAATTTGAGTTGGTAAGAGTGTATATTTTTTTGTCTCAATATTATACAAAGATTCAATATGTACAATGAAAGCAATAAGACCAAAGAGTTTTTTACGTGAAAAATTCAGAAGGGAAAAAATCACAGGGCCTAATTAGGGGTGTCAATTCGGGTCGGCGGGGCGGGGT
>NW_021587786.1:0-221 GCF_001605985.2 Dendrobium catenatum
AAAGGATTTTGTAAGTTTCAACTTATAGATTTTAAGATTGATGAAATATAAATTTTAATTAATTATTACAATAATTTTAAAATTCATCGTACAAACATACATTATACCGAAGATGTTTTTTTTTTCCTCTTAGGCTTGGTTTGGGACGACTATTTTATTGCTTTTTGAAGCAGCTTTTTAGTAAAAAAATTTAATTTTTATATTAAAAAGCTGTTTCAATA
>NW_021587787.1:0-200 GCF_001605985.2 Dendrobium catenatum
TTTATAGAAATAATAGCACTTAAGAAGTCCATAAACCTCTCTTTTTTACATATGCTCTGTAAGCTCGATAAAGATCTAAGGATATCTATGCTTTGACTTATATCTAAATATAAGAGTCTCATTAGAAAAACATTACCATTTTGCATATTTTAGTCCAAAACAATTTATATATACTACTATCTTTTTCTTATGTATTTTCT
>NW_021587788.1:0-256 GCF_001605985.2 Dendrobium catenatum
CTCTTTATGTATTATAACTTCTTATAATAGACAAAAGCCATATTCTTGTCGACTGACTTGACTCTAGAGATAGAACATTTCTCTTTTAACCTCCCTTTCAATAAATAATTCACCATGTTTTTCTTCTTTAATATTCTCAAACATAAAAATCACTTCTTCTAACAAAAATGAATTTTTCACATCTTCTAAGCTTGTGATATCCTATACAATATGGTATCACCAAAAGCTTATAAGAGTTAGATAAAAAGCACAACAA
>NW_021587789.1:0-229 GCF_001605985.2 Dendrobium catenatum
GATTTGAGTTGAAATTGGCATTTGAAATCCCATAGGGCATTTTGGTCAATCTTGACCCATTGGTTAACTAGGGTCAAAAATGGGTCTAAAAAATGCAGTTTACTGCTCAATGGTTCAAAATCAATGGTTTGGACGTGATTGGAGGCTTTGATAAGGACTCCAAGATCAAAATCTCCAAGGTGATAAGTCCAATGGCATAGGCTGTAAATATTTGAAGGTTTTACAGCCT
>NW_021587790.1:0-217 GCF_001605985.2 Dendrobium catenatum
CCGAGCAAGGAACAAAGGCGGCTTGCTCTACTAACTCAGATTGGAGTGCCCCTTCATGAGAGTCGCATCCAACATGGCTCGACAACCAGGAAAGTTGGCCTAACCCTTGCAGTAATCTGCGTGAAAAATAAGGTGGCTACCCCGCACCAATGGTACATTTTGCATCCCTGAATGGCCACTACATGACAAACTACTATCATTCTAAAAAAAAGGTAAC
>NW_021587791.1:0-260 GCF_001605985.2 Dendrobium catenatum
CCATAATAGGTGATGAAGGTTGAAAGGATCGTAGTTGGTCGGAGATAAGGGTTAGAAAGATCATTGTCTAGAGATGGAGGTTTAAAGGACCGTAGTAGGTGAAAGAGGTCGGAAGGACCAAAGTCAATAAGAGACAGGGGTCAAAAGATCATAGTCATAAGGAAGTGTTCCAACGGAAGTCAAGGCATTATTCAATGGTCTGGTGGAACTCTGATTTCTATCGGTGGTTTGAAAAAAGTTTGGGCCTCAACCGATGGTCC
>NW_021587792.1:0-245 GCF_001605985.2 Dendrobium catenatum
TAAAACAAAATGTTATGTAATGAGAGCCACAACTAAAACTTGTTTGGGCTACCACTAGAATCATGTATAATTGGTGGATGATTTTAGCTGCCTCTCTCTTCTTCTCCCACTCAAGCCGCCAGCCCTCCCTCACAAACCCACCCCACCACCGGCCACAAGGACCACCCCAACCCCACCTCCCAATCTCACGGCTAAACCCCATCACACCCTCCTTCCCACTCGGCTTTCCCTCCTCCCCTCCCAAA
>NW_021587793.1:0-281 GCF_001605985.2 Dendrobium catenatum
TAATTTATCATTAAGAGTTTGTTTCAACAGCAAACTTTCTTTTTATTGAGATCCTTGGTTACATGAAAAGTCTATAAGCAAGTGGTTGAACTTTTCAAACTCCTCGATTCAATCTTATTCCAAATTTTTGGTTGATGAAGTCTTTAGTAACAGATGTTGGGCTTTATGAGATCACCTTGTTGCATTGATATGTAACAAAATATTGGTTGTGAATGTATTAGAGAAGAATGTTATGAATACTGTGGTTGGATAGATAAAACCCTATATTTAAATACTTCTTC
>NW_021587794.1:0-245 GCF_001605985.2 Dendrobium catenatum
GAGTTTGTGTAAAGGCTTCTCCGCCTTACTGTGGGGGAAAAAGAGAATTACTTTTGAGTAGTGCAATTCCAAGAGTGGAGGACTCCGAGGAGTGGGCATAGGTCGAGTGACCGAACAACTATAATTCTTTTATTATGCTTTTTCCATTTCTCACAGTTTTTTTTTTTTGCATCTTATAATTGCTTTAATTGCTTGGTGAGAATATAATTTTAGAAATTTCTTATGTGATTTAAAATGTTCATCAT
>NW_021587795.1:0-254 GCF_001605985.2 Dendrobium catenatum
TCTAAACCACTCTAGTGAGAGAAAAAAAGGGGACAAATGAGAGCATCATATATTGGAGATGAGAGATCTATGGTTGTATACAACATCATTCCATTTAAGTGAGGGACGTTAACGATCAGGAAGGTAGAGTCCAAATTTTGCTTCTATAAGATTGTAGACCAAATAATCAAGAAGATATGTCATTTTCTTATAAGAGGGGAGACTAATTGATTAAATAATAATAATAATAATAATAATAATAATAAGAGGGAGAC
>NW_021587796.1:0-520 GCF_001605985.2 Dendrobium catenatum
GTCTGTGATCCTCCTGCATGCTCCACTCTGATCTGGTACTGGACCTGCTAACTTGTCCTCTTTAGCTATTAGCGCATCGGATCGACCTACATAACCTCCGGCCTACGACATCGGCCTCCTCTCTTTATCTCTTCGGACAAGAACCTTCTCCACCTTCACCTAGCTCTGATAATGGTTTGTTAGGATTTCTTGAGGAAGAAAGAGCTTCTTGCTCTTCTTGGAAGAGAGGGAGGCAGAAAATGAGAGAAGAGAGGGGATTTGCACAAATTTTTGGCAGAAAATATTCTAATGATTTATTCCATTTTCCTTGTAACCAATAAATATATTATTAATATAAATTAATTCATATGCACTATAAAAGATGGCTTTCATGGTAGTAGTAGGAGAATCTTATAAGATTATATTTATCATTAATAGATGATTGATGATTTGCTAAGTTATTCTTCTTATATTGGAGTATGTTGATGATCGGAAAGACTCTGGTTGTGAGATCTCGTTCCCTTACTGTTCCTCTCTGAAT
>NW_021587797.1:0-1651 GCF_001605985.2 Dendrobium catenatum
CCCACGCACATACCCCAAGAGATTTAACCCATAGTTAGACTTGGTTTATAAGTATGGGTTGAAACAAGCTCTCCGAAACCCAAGTTTTGGACCCTAGACCAACCCAATGCAACTTAGACCCAACTAATGGCTTGCATAGACTCTAGAACATTTCTACAACAATCCATCTCAATCCCTTTCCACCTAAGTAGCTAAAGTGGTAAGCTTCCATAAAACTATGTCTCCAATGATTGGTTCAACGATAACTTCCCTATTAATATTCTATGTGATTTCAAACTCTCCAAAATGTTCTTTGAGCACATATTAGTCTGCACCAACTAAAATGAGTGATGACAAAGGCTTATGTGGCAATTTCTCAACTCTCCATTGAAATTTCTCTCTCCTATAAATTCCTTCGCTTCCTAGGGTTTTGAGGTTATCAATGTGATTCTCTAGCCTCCTAAGAACCTCCACAACTATCCTAGGGCCTCTCCATCCCTTCAATGGTTAGAAAAAATTCCAAACTAATTAATAAGAGAGAGAATGAAGGAGAGAGAATTGAAAATTTAAATCTAGCTTCTGATTTAGTGGAATCTAACTCATGGATTCTTCTAAGAACTTGAAGAATATCCTTCAAGCTTTCCAATAAGACTAAGATTATCAAAATCAAACAACAAGCTACTAAGTCTTCTCAATTTTAATTTTAAATTTCCAATTGAATTTTCTCATAAATCCCAATGCAAGGAGCCTCCATACTCTATTCATTGAAAGGTTATGTTACCATAGTCGTTTGTTTCAAATTTCAACAAATTTTGATGGTTGGATTGAAAGTTAAAAGAATTTTAAAATTTAGTGTAAATTAAACTTAAATGGACAAATCAATCTGAGCCATCTGATTAGCTGATCAGATGACCCAGATCATGAACTACATGTGTGACATCCCCTAGGCTCAAACATTCCATAATTAGACTGTCTGCATGTCAACATAGTTGAATCTTGGCCTTATGTTTAGTCCCACGTCTAATATGATGGATTGCATTGATTAGTGACAAGGTTAAGAAAGATGAAGGCCATTGTTATACAATTAATAATTGTCAATGATTATAAATACATTTTCTAATTATTTCCAGGCATTAATTAATTTTTAAAAATATATTCAATTCTTAGAAGATTTAAAAAATTATAGAAATTCTAAATCATCTTCAAAATGAGTGATCTTGGGCTCATTAGAAAGGGTTTGAGGCCTACTTTTTTCAAAAATTATTTCCAAGGAATTTTGACCATTGCATTTTCAGAAATTTAGAGAAGTAGGTTTTTTTTATTTTCTTGATTTTATTAAGATAAAATGATCCAAATTTTTGGAGTTCATTGCTAAGGAGGTTATTCACTTCTTTTAATTTTCTTCACTCTATGTGAGCATAGGATTCGTGTGATTGGTATTTCCAAAGTCATGGGTCCTTTTTGGACTCATAAATTTAAAAATTCATAACTATTCATGCACTTATAATTGAATTATCATTTCTTTGTGTTCATATGTATGTGAGGCTTAGTTTGCCACTTATTTCACACAATTCTAGTGAGAGTAGATCCTCAAATAAATCACCAAAGCTATAGATGTATTTATCTTTCATAATTGATTTTTTATTCTAGGGAGTCTTTTGTGAGCAAACAT
>NW_021587798.1:0-404 GCF_001605985.2 Dendrobium catenatum
ATAAAGGCTTGATGTTGTTGTTGTTGTTGTTGTCTTTCCTTTTTTTTTTAAATACAACAGATACAATACAAAACAAAAAACGAATACAGAACAAAGATACAAACCAATGATATGATACTAATAATATTTTCTTTCCCTTTTTGACAACATCAAAAAGTGAAGAAGAAAGAGAACATAAATGTAAGCAGTCAAATGATAATCCTTGGATAATTGATCCTTGAAAGTAATTGAAATAAATATTGTAAATAAAATCAAATCGTTAGGTAAATAAAAATGATTCATAGAATTTAAAAAGAGATATAACATCCGTAATAAAAAAATAATAAAAAATATGAATCAATTTAAATACTAAGATAAAAAAAATCAATGCAAAAAGGATGAATATAAAATTTGTATATTTCAAA
>NW_021587799.1:0-323 GCF_001605985.2 Dendrobium catenatum
CTCTCCTCTCTCTCTATTTCTCTCTATCTCTCTCTCTCTCTCTCTCTCTTTCTCCCTCTCCCTCTCTCTATCTCTCTCTCTCTCTCACACACTCACACATACTCTCACTCTTCTCTCTTGCCTCACACCCTCTTACTCGTGCTCTCTCTCTCTATCTCTTTCTCTCTCTCTCTCCCTCTCTCTCTCTCTCTTTCTCCCGCTCACTCTCTCTCTCTCTCTCTCTCTCTCCCTCTCCCTCTCTCTCTCTCTCCCTCACTCTATAACTCTCTCCCTCTCACTTTCTCACTCGCTCTTACTCCCTCTATCTCTCTCTCTCTCTCTCT
>NW_021587800.1:0-223 GCF_001605985.2 Dendrobium catenatum
GGAAAGTAACCCAAAAAGACCTAGTTAGAGGTGTCCCAAAGCTTAAGTTTTCATAAGACCACTTTTGTGATGTTTGCCAATTAGGAAAGCAAGTCCACTCCACTTTTCACTCCATTAAGGACATTATCACTTTTAGACCTTTAGAAGTCCTTCACATTGATTTATTTGGACCCATTAGCACTGCTAGCTTGGGAGGGAAAGTATATGGTTTTGTGATTATCGA
>NW_021587801.1:0-1682 GCF_001605985.2 Dendrobium catenatum
TGGATTCTACAACAGCACTATAGATTTCTACAACAGCTTTGTGCTTGTCCAGTAAGACCATTGTATGAAATTGCATATCTATGAAATTGACTGATTGGATTTCCTGATATGCATTGACCTGTTGATTTCTGATTGATTTATTGATTGACGGATTTGACGGATTTATTGTATTGAATTGACTTATTACTGATTGGATTTTCTTGACAGATTTATGGATTTATCGTTACTGTACGGTTTCATTGATTGATCGCTGAGCATTGATACTATTGAGCATTGATATGGATATGGATGGATGTTGTAGTGATTCATGGATACCGACACCGCTATGGATATGGATGGATGTTGTATTGATTCATGGATATCGACACCGCTATGGATATAGATGTTGTATTGATTTGTGGATATAGATACCGACATTATTGATTCATCGATATTATGGATTTATTGATTCACGGACATGATTGATACTACTGACACGGATACTGATATAGATCCACTGATACATTGATTCATTGATATTATGGATTTATTGACTCACGGACATGATTGATACTACTGACACAGATACTGATATAGATCCACTTATACATTGATTCATAGTACCTATCATTGAGTGATTGATTGATTGTTTATTGATTTATCGATTTGATTATTGTATAAGATTTTATTGCATTGATTGATTTCAATTGTATTTGCCGATTGTATTGATCCCGCTCTTTCGCTGTATTGATTTGATCGTTTATTGGGATTTTGAGTCGATGGATATTATTGACCGGAAGTAATTGCTTTACTGAATTGATTGACATAATTTCACTGTTGTAGCATCGTTCGTGGTCGTCAATGGATTGTCCTCTTTATGGATATGGATACGCTGCCGTACTGACAGGAAGTAAGTTAAATTGAATGATAGATTGATTTGCAAATGTATGTGCTGACATTATTCCATTCTATTGATTTGACTGATGTTATAGACTGATACGATAGATCAGATGGCTAGGCGACCGTATTGATGTAATTGATGTTATCGATTGCTATGATAGAGATTGTAGAGATTTGACTGACGCATTGATTTCTTGAGCTTTATGGATTCTCTACTGTTCACGATTTTATCGACTTCTATTCCGTATTGATTTCCGTATCTGCATTGACTCATTCATCATGTGCGACTGATTGATTTGACTTGATTTGATTGACCTGCATATTGTTTCCAGTGTCGTACTTTAATTTCAGTTGTAGGCTTTGGTGACCTGCTGGGCTATTTAAGCTCATTATATGTGGTTAATATTTCAGGTGCAGAGCCTCCCGCTTGAAGCTTCTTCGATCGCTGTAGCTTTGTTTGTTTCTGTAGCCCTTGGTAGGCTTTTGTTTTGTAGCCGTATGGCTATTGTACATATTCTTTTGGACTCTCTTTGGACTGTGTATATGTTGATATGTGGATTTTAGTAGATGTTGTATTTCTTTCCTGTAATGCAATTATCTCTGGATAACTGTATTGATCTGAACAAGAAGAAAAGAAAAGAAAAAAAAAAAGATATGGATAAAGAATGTCAGATGAATCCTTTCACTATTGATATCTGGGACGTCACATGCAAGGTCTGCAAAATGGATGAACAATGTCAATTCGATCTTCAATCTAGAGAAAATGGAATTGCGAGATTGCTTGGAGTGGGAAACTCTTCCTC
>NW_021587802.1:0-244 GCF_001605985.2 Dendrobium catenatum
TAACGTTAAAACATTGGAGTTAAACTTTGGGGTTGAATGGGGAGAGAGTAAAGATGTGAATAGAAGAGTCGATCTTTGAGAAAAATTAACAAATGATGAGCGTTGAAAACATATTTAACCATTAAATTATTATTTTTAATTAGATATGACTGCTAGGTCCAACATAGTGGCTTAATTAATCGGGTCAAACTCAAATAAAATCTAACATGAGCTCAACTCACCAATCAAATCATTCGTTCAAAAG
>NW_021587803.1:0-841 GCF_001605985.2 Dendrobium catenatum
TTCCTTAGAAGTTGCCCGTTAATTTGTTTAGTTTGGGACTTACGGCTTCAACTAGAAGTTGCCCAAAGATTTATTTAGTTTGGGGCTTACGGCTCCAGTTAGGAGTTGCCCGGAAAGTTTCAGTTGGATAGGTCTTATGGCTTCCTTAGAAGTTGCCTAATGGTGGGTCTTACGACCTAGCCCTGTAAGCTAAGCGGCCCGAGTTGTGGGTCTTACAACCTAGTCCTTAAGACTAGGATGCCCGAGAATTTTAATTATTTGGGTAGGACTTATGGCTTCCCTTAGGAAGTAGCCTGAAAAACGGGTCTTACAACTTAATCCTTTTGACTAAGAAGCCCATAGGTTTGAATTTTAGTTTGTTTAAGGTTTAGGATTATTGTTATTTATTTTGACAATTTTCCTAAAATGTAGGGGCTTACGACTTCATGTAGAAGTTGCCTGATAGCTGTTTTACAACCTATTCCTATAGACTAGGATGCCCAGGTGAGGGGTCTAGGTTTGTATTATTACCTAAACGCTTATCTCAGATGTCGGACTTACGACTTCTATTAGAAGTTGCCGGGGTTTTAATTGGGTTTAGGGGTTAGGTCAATTTCCACCTAAAACTTTCCCCTAAGGTCGGGCTTACGACTTTCATATGAAAGTTGCCGGACAGCGGGTCTTACAACCAAGTCCTTATAAACAAGGCTGCCCAAAAATTTTAATTTGATTTTTTCTTAAGAATGGATAGTAGTTGTTTGAAACTAGACCACCGTGATTTTTTAGTTGGTTGTTTACTAGTAGTTGTACATACTAGTTTGACCGGTTGTCATTGTAACACTAGTGTTCTTTTGCTACAATA
>NW_021587804.1:0-227 GCF_001605985.2 Dendrobium catenatum
ATACACACACACACACACACATATATCCATGAAAATTAATATATTATATGTTCAGTTTTCTCTCTCTCTCTCTTTGTTTATATTCAAAATTTTATTTATGTTGAGAAGCTGAAAAAATGAATATTACTGCGACATTTAGTAGTTAGGTATTACTTCAACTCAACACAATTAAGTGAATGCTAATCTGATGTCTATTGATTGTTATTGTGATGATCTAGATTAATAGG
>NW_021587805.1:0-311 GCF_001605985.2 Dendrobium catenatum
GAATTACCACATGTGGCGCTTTGCGCATCTTTTTCAAGTATTTGACATATTTTTGTGCATCTTTTTCAATTTTTACATTGGGCTTAATTTGTGCCTCTTTTTCACATTTACGAACCTTTGCGCACTCCTTTTGATTTTTGTACTTTTTGTACAATTTTCAAGAGTAATTAATACAAATTCTTTCCAAGATCAATAATCTAAAATTTCAAATTTTTCTAAGTGCATAAATATCACTTGAACAAAGAAATACAAAATAAGAAAACATCTACATTGTAATAATAATATTAAATTTAATGTATTCTAAATGAATA
>NW_021587806.1:0-416 GCF_001605985.2 Dendrobium catenatum
CGCTGAAGCCAAATCTCCTCACAGCAACCTCTCGACCTCACCTCACCTCACCTCTTGTAGCCGCATAAACATAAACCCCTCTCTCCCTTACTACTCTATCTATAAAGCCCACCATCCTACCCAACCAGCCCATCTATTAAACTAAAAGCCCATTACACCATCTTCCAAAACAGTCCACTAATATCCCACTCCAAGCCCATCAAAATCAAACCTACATTAACCTTCTCATCCAATTAAAATAATCCAACATACGTTCAAGCTCAACCCATTCAATTAGACCCCTCACAAGAATCCAAAAGTGAGTTTTCCATTTGTCTGATATTATTATTTGTTATTATTAATTAATATTATTAGACATTATGTTTAATATTATTAGACTTTAAAGCATATGATAAAGTTCCAAGAGAAGTGCTATG
>NW_021587807.1:0-232 GCF_001605985.2 Dendrobium catenatum
TAATTTGCTGTCAATTCAATTGGATTTTAATTTTCATGTGTTAAGGATTTAATTCTGGTCAGTTAGAGGGGTTGCACATAATTTTTGGATTTAAACATGATTTATTACTTTTTCTGGAAGGTTTTAATGCTTAATTAAGGCTTAAACTTAAGAAAATTAATTAGGGGCCTTAATGACCTCTAAAACCAGTGAAACTTTTTCTAGTGGCTGTACATGTCACTAAGTTCAAGTG
>NW_021587808.1:0-451 GCF_001605985.2 Dendrobium catenatum
AAGAAAATGATGATTAGAGATCTGATTTATTTGTATTTTTTGAAACTATAATGTTAATAATTCGCTTTCAATTTAGCTCTTGAACTACCATATTTTATTGTATCAATTTTCATCTTTTTTAACACATGTTTGTTTTCTCTATTTGTAATATATTCTCGTAGTAGCAATTTGAACGTTGTTAGAAACATAATTTTGACATGGAAACTTCTTGTTTTAATTTATTCTAAGGTTGAGAACTTTTCGTTCTTGCTGAAATCCAAGTTTCCTAAATTTAAACTTGTACTGTGAGCCTTTGACTTGTTGAAATATAAGTCTATTGTGGTATGGGGAGCAGGTTCACAGTTTATGTACAAAGTTTGGGCTTGAAAAAAATGCATTCGTGATGATCCTGCTAAAACCTGCTCTCATTCAGATCAAGAAGACAACACAATGAAGACTCATAGTGAAGAGA
>NW_021587809.1:0-272 GCF_001605985.2 Dendrobium catenatum
CCAAGTCCAATCATGAGCATTTGTTATGGTGCTAAAAATGAATGAACTTAAATGTAGCATGCATTCCTTCTTCCTAAAATATGATCATATCCCTATAGGTTAAGAAAATCAGGGCGGTTAATTGCATGCAAATAGAATGAGCAAAACAAAAATGTTCATGACCTAGATATATACCTACGAAAAAATAATAGGGATAGGAGCTAAATACCTCTTCATCTTTTATGTAAGGATCACACCATCCCCATAATGTCTTTGGATCGGCAACATATCGC
>NW_021587810.1:0-252 GCF_001605985.2 Dendrobium catenatum
CATATAAGGCAATCGTAGAGAAATAAGGAATGTTTGCAATCATCAAAATCATAAACCATAGATCTGCAACAAATTCCCTTCTCCCCCATCTAAACATGTTTCCATCCAATAATAACGGAGTCCCTATACTCAAAATAATTCTCGTAATGTTGGTTTCATCCCAGCAGTGTAATGGTAAGTGTGGAAGACGAACCCAAATGGGAGAAGAAATCCCATCCAACAGAGAGAGATCGCATTTGTTCTCCTCATGTC
>NW_021587811.1:0-1487 GCF_001605985.2 Dendrobium catenatum
ATTAGTTGATGGAGTTATGGTAGAAACACCTTTTGCAAATTGGACTATAGAAGAGCGTGACTTAGCTCAACTAAATGCTAAATGTTTAAATAGCTTCTTTTATGCTTTAAAATTTGAAGACTACATGCGAGTTTCCACTTGCAAAAGTGGAAAGGACATATGTGATAAACTTTATATAACTTATGAGGGGACTAATGAGGTTAAGCAATTAAGACTTAATATCTGCTTACATGATTATGAATTGTTTTACATGAAACCAAATGAATCCATTTCTGATATGTACATAAGATTCACGCAAATTATCACCTCTTTGCATGCACTTGGTAGGGAACTAACGAATGCTGAAATGGTTAATAAGATTCTTCGTTGTTTACTTACTGCTTATGATGCTAGAATTACTTCAATTACAGAGTCTAAAGATCTAAACATTTATTCGATCGACAATCTTCTTGGTTCACTCATTGCTTACGAGCAAGGGGTTAGTCAAACAAAGATTGATGCAGGTGAACCACGAAAGGAGAAGAATATAGCACTAAAAGTGGAAGAGTCTGAGATTGAACACTCACAACCTGAGGATGAAGACGATATTGCATTAATGACTAGACAATTCAGAAGTTTTCTGAAGAGGAAGCAGAAGAGATGCCAATAATGGAATAGTAAGTTTAACAAAAATGGTCAGGTTTCTAATGAAGTGATTTGCTATGAATGCAGGAAAACAGGTCATATCAAGACTGAATGCCCAAAACTCAAAGCCACTCCTAATAAGGAGAAGGTAAAGGAAAAACCAACTATAAAGATGGGCAAGAAGAAGTTTCAAAGAGATTTTTGGGCAGACTCAACTTCAGATTCATCATAGACTAAAAAGGAAGAAGAAGTCACTAATCTTTGCTTGATGGCAGATAGTCTTAATCAATCATATAAAGAAGAGGGTCGCTCTCACACAAGACCTCGTGGGAGTATATGGTACCTAGACAGTGGATGTTTAAAGCATAATACTGGAGATACTACTCAGTTCATAACGCTGGAAGCCAAGAGTGGAGGAAAGGTAACAATTGGAGATAACACCACAAAGAAGGTGATTGGATCAGGTATGACTGGAAACTTGAAAAACTTTTTTATTGACAATGTGTTGTTGGTTGAAGGATTAAAGCATAATTTGTTAAGTATAAGTCAGCTATGTGATAAGGGTTATAGTGTAAAATTTTTTCCTACTAGCTGCATATTAAGCATAAATGGTAAAGATGTGTTGAATGGAAATAGGGTAAATAATGTTTATATGCTAGATTTAAATTGCATTCGTACTCCTACTGCCTTTTATTTAAAAATTATTTTTTATGAGTCATGGCTTTGGCATAGGAGACTTTGTCATTCTAGCATGAAAAATATTAGAAGGATTACCCAAAAGAATTTAGTGAGAGGTATACCAAAACTAGACTTTAATAAAAACCATCTTTGTGATGCATGTCAATTAGGTAAGCAAGTGAAGT
>NW_021587812.1:0-313 GCF_001605985.2 Dendrobium catenatum
TAAGGAGTAAGCATCTGGTTGTTAGTTCTCTGCCAGCTTCAGGAGGAAGCAAAAGGAGATAGGTTCTCTGCCTTGCCGGGGTGGAAAAGAGGACTTCTTTGTGAGGTCTTCTCCGCCTATCCGTGGGGGCTAAAGGAGAGACACGTTTTGTAGAGCAATACTTGGAGGGTGCCTCCAAGGAGTGGACGTAGGTCAAGTTGATCGAACAACTATAAATTTCTGTGTTATTATTAATTTTCTTGCTTCCGCACTTTAATTTTCACATTATTTTTGTCTTGTGGTGTGATTTGATTTTGGTTTGTGATCTTATTGC
>NW_021587813.1:0-215 GCF_001605985.2 Dendrobium catenatum
TCCATAGTGGTCTCTTTCTCTGGTTCGATATCTTATTGGAAAAAGGCCCTACTACGAAGCACTCCTTGCGGCGATTAAGAAAGCTTGGTCGCTAAAAGGTTCATTGATGCTCCTCACCATGGATGAAGGTTTTTCTTGTTGAAATTCTCTGCCTTGGAGGATTATGAGCTTGCCTGGCCAGGCGGGCCTTGGTTTTTCTTTGGCAAACCTTTCGT
>NW_021587814.1:0-239 GCF_001605985.2 Dendrobium catenatum
CTTAAAAAAAAGACATTATTATCCCTTGGATTACACTTGTGTCAAAATGATTGATTTATGGATACTTGAAGATAAAACAACTTTAGAACTTGACTTAAAGGACTTAAAAATGAGATATGTAAAGAGGATGTAATGTCAGTTATTGAATAACAAAATATATACTCCAATCAGCCGAGACATAGTAAGTTGATAATGAAATATGAGAATATCATTTAAATGAAAGCAAAAATAATGTCTTA
>NW_021587815.1:0-304 GCF_001605985.2 Dendrobium catenatum
TAGTTATCTATTGGTCAATCTGTCTAGCCCATCGCATGTAAGAGGTTTTCTCACTCACACTCCCTTATTTCTCTCTCATCCAAATCGCATGTGAGCTAGATTGTAGAAGCTCCAGACCTGCAGGTTAGTAAACACATAAGGAAGAAGATGATATCATATAGCTAAAGTGGTTTACAAAGCTTCATTCCTTACTGTAGCATTGATATTACACTACCAAGTGTATGAATGGTGCAGATGTATAACAGCTATCAAATGGTTAAGATTGCAACCGTACAAGAAATGGTTAAGAATTAAAGTAGTGGAG
>NW_021587816.1:0-510 GCF_001605985.2 Dendrobium catenatum
CTGAGAATATTTGAGGAAATTGGACAAATTTATTTTTAAAAAAAATTCTTTTAGAATTTAAATTTGAAAAAAGAGGAGGGAAAAAAAAAAGTTAAATCTGCTAAACAAACCCACTGACCACCACCGGGCAACTGCTTGCCACGTGGCAGGCAAATTTAAATTAAAAAAAAAAAATCTGGGAACCACTGGGAGTGAACTCGGGCTATTTAAGCCCCCATTTCTATCAAGCTTTTCCCATTTCCTCTTTTAACTTCTCATTCCAATTTTCCTCTTCTAATTTTTAGTTGATTTTATATGTATTTGTTGAGTTATTTAGAACGAACTTCATGCTCGAAGATGGAAGTATATTTTCACCGGTGGCATTGGTAAGTGATTTTATTTTCAATTTGTTTAGTATTTTTTTTATATATATTCGTTTGGTAGCTTGTATTATTGTTAATGTTCTTTGTTAATATTACACATTCAAATTTTTGCTCTTTTATATAGCGTTCTAAACTGTTTAAATCAATT
>NW_021587817.1:0-262 GCF_001605985.2 Dendrobium catenatum
TAAAATATCAATTCACCCCCCCTCTTGGTTAGCTTGGGCCAGTTTTATAGGGCTTAACATCCCTAACAAACTTTTAAGGAGAAACCCAAGTTCAAATAGGATAAGAAGAGGTTCCAAAAGGCATTCTGGGCGGATTCTACACCGGACTCCTCTGAGACTGAAGCTGAAGAGGAGACAACAAACTTGTGCTTGATGGCTGACAATCATCTTGATCAAAGTGACCAAGAAGAGGTATGTGAACTAACCTACGAGCAACTACTTG
>NW_021587818.1:0-297 GCF_001605985.2 Dendrobium catenatum
TCTGAATTTTAGATTTTCTTTAGAGAGGGGGAGCTAAATTAAATTCAAATCAACCCATTTAAGGGTTTAATGGGGCCGACGACTATTAGGGAATTTAGGAGGAGATTAATTGTTGCTTAGGTGGAAAGGTGGAGAGAGAGAGGGGGACCGGCCCTATTTGGGGTTTAAAATTGTGTCTAGGTTCAATGTAAGTGGGGCCCAAGTGATTGAATATTTAAATAAGTCAAATTCATAATTAAATTCAGATTTGATTAGATTTAAATGGTTTCCTAATTGGGTTTCATCACTTAGGAAGGT
>NW_021587819.1:0-288 GCF_001605985.2 Dendrobium catenatum
AGGTTCTTCAATGACCGTCAGTTTGAGTCTTAGAGTCTTGAATCTTGTAGTTGACAAAGGCTTTGTAAAAATATCAGCAATTTGATCTAAAGTATTGATTGGATAGATGCGAATATGCTTGTTTTGAATGTGATCTCGTACAAACCGTTGATCAATTTCAATGTGTTTGGTGCGAGCGTGGAACACCGGATTGTTAGCGAGAGCAATAGCAGACATATTATCACAGTAGATGTCCGTTGGCTGAGATTGAGCGGCTCCAAATTCAGCTAGTAGCTTGCGAATCCAGAT
>NW_021587820.1:0-233 GCF_001605985.2 Dendrobium catenatum
TTAGTATATTAAATAGGAGTTATTTTTTGGTTTTATTGAATATTACATAATTTGATTTACTCGGCTATCACGGATAGGGGTGTCGACCAAAAAACCTGACTCAAACTCGACCCGAAAATTTTGGATTAGGATCAACCTGAACCCGACACGGTTCGGTTTGGGTTCAGGTTGACCTTTTGACCCGAAATTGATCCATTTTTTTACCCAAAAATCCGTTTTTGACCCGTCAACTT
>NW_021587821.1:0-270 GCF_001605985.2 Dendrobium catenatum
GCGTTGATGGATTGATTTCATTTTTAAATATTTTGGGGATTTTGAGATTTTGTGGAGTTTGGGATTTTGGAATTTTTATGGAGTTTTGGGTATTTGAAATAAAATTTTGGATATTTGGGAGATATTTTGAAAATATTTGGGGAACCCCTCCGGTTGAGATCTGCATTCAACACGGCCATCATCGGGGTGTTCGGGGTCATTTCTCTTTATGGATCGAACCTTGTCAACTCTGTCGGGCTGTTGACAGAGGATCGGGTTTCGTAGGCTTTT
>NW_021587822.1:0-242 GCF_001605985.2 Dendrobium catenatum
AATTATATCTTATTTATTACAAAAAATACTAATATTTGAAAATATTTTTAGGTACATAATCCTGATAATTAGAATTATAGAATTGTACTTTTTTATTAATTGATTCTTTTATTTATCTTTTTATATATTATAATGCTTTACTAATTACATTTTTTAATGTAGATGGCTTCAGGTGATGATCCTCCTCATAAATCATTTGCCTCAAAGTTCCGCCAGAAGAAGTTGAGTGTTACTCCCAGTAG
>NW_021587823.1:0-251 GCF_001605985.2 Dendrobium catenatum
GAACGACGATTCAAATTATTTAATTGTTTCAGAATTTATATACTTTTTATTTATATACCGTAAGATCTATCTTGCCTCAACTTTATTCAATTTAAAGGTTAAAGGAAGCTTCGCTCAATTAAACTCATTTGGTTTCTATATGGATAGTTGGTTAAAAAGTATTTAATTGGTCAAACCATGCATACAATTAGATTACTTAATCTTCTTAAAGAGTATGTTCCTGATTTTATTATTAATTTGATTATTAAAAT
>NW_021587824.1:0-635 GCF_001605985.2 Dendrobium catenatum
TAAAGGTGGACGAGAGAAAGAATGAATTGAAACTGGGTAGAGGAAAAAAGGTGCATTACCTTAAGTGTATCTCGCTTTGAATCAGAATGCGAGAGGGAGTTATTTTGGCAGAGGCAAAACGAGGAAAAGATTCCTCATTTGCTTTTGACAGGAAGTTTTCAGAGGCATTTCTGTGAAGTTTCTTAGCCAATACCTTTTGTCTCTTGCTTGAGGAGGCCATTGTCGGTTTGAAGTCGAAAGGGATTGAAAGGGAAGTTTGGAGTTGTGATTGTTAAGTTAGAAAGCCTTCATATTTAAAGAAAAATGATACGTTCGTCCTGGACAAAAACAGTTCATCCTGGCCTAAAATTATCATTCGTCTGGATGAAAACATTTCGTACAAATGATCCAATTCGTCCAAAATGTAACGGCTTTTCGTAATCAACACAATTTACGATGCGTCCCTTCGTACAGGCTTTTCTACTTGACCGATCGTACAGACGAAAAAAATTTCGTACGGACGATCAAAAAGTTAATTCATTTTAATGTCTATTGAAAACCGTCCCTTACAATGAAACAATGTCTATTCGTCTGGACGAACAAAAAAATTCGTACGGATGAACTTCACATTTAAAACTGCCTTATCCACTCAACCG
>NW_021587825.1:0-794 GCF_001605985.2 Dendrobium catenatum
GTTAAGGGTAACTTTCTTGCTGATTTTATTTTCTTGATAATAATCATAATTTTTTTGGACTAATACTTTCTAATTATTTTTTAAAATTTTATGTAGTTAAAACTTAAAAGTTAATTTTGCAACTATAACTGAAAAGTTATTTTTAGTATAGCAATTTCACAATCAATTTTATAAAACATTGCATCCATTCTAAACCGGCCCTAAATCTTAATTTTTATATTAAAAATGATACATTAGGGTGGTCCGTCTGGATGGAATAATTATCCGGACTCGGTACCGAGCGTACCGAATGACCGAGGGTGGTACCGAGTGCTCAGTGACATGGCACTTTTTTATTTTCCTCTGGATGCGTTCGGTGTCCGGACATAATAATTACTCTTCTGGATAACTACAGCTTTTTATAAAGCGGTTATAAATGTGCAATGAAAACAACTTTCTTGAAAGTAGCTAATGAAAACAACTTTCTAAAACAAAATCTTTTTTAAAGCAACGAAAAAGCATTGGCCAAATAGAAACTATGATTATGATGTGAAAAAAAAATAAAAAAAAAATTATCACAAACGAAGCCAAAGAAATATAATTACTTACCTATAAATCTAATATTTAATGATGAAAGCATAGTTATTATGCGTGAATGTAATTTAACTTGACGTAGACTGTGAATAAAAAAAGAAAAAAAAAAGAGGAAATATTTCCTTCTTGCCCAGAAAATAGGTAGAAATTAAGACTTGCGGTGAAGAAAAGAAAAGGGTAGGTAGCATATTTAACTCAGTGGAGGTCATAATTATCATATG
>NW_021587826.1:0-206 GCF_001605985.2 Dendrobium catenatum
TAAATTAAACATTGAAACCGTTGATACCATCGAAACTACCAAATTCACACTCAAGCCAAACTTGAGATAATCCTGCAACAAACTTTGTATGCTGTTAAAGATTAGATGATATAATACATGAGCAGATAACTGAATAAGAAAAAACACACGATCATTCATCTGGAGCTTTGGAAACTTTTGAATTTGCTCATGCATTTTCAATTATA
>NW_021587827.1:0-208 GCF_001605985.2 Dendrobium catenatum
TAAGTTGAAATTTAACTTAGGTTTGATCAAAAGTTTACTTTTTCAAATTTAATGGTTTTCTAGAATTTTAATATTTTTAATAAATATTGTACATTATTATTAGTTGAATGCAATTGAGATTTTCCAATTTTTATTTTTCTAGAATTAGTTATGAATTTTATAAGTTACTTGTATTTGTTGAATTTTTAAAATTGCTTAATCAAGGGTA
>NW_021587828.1:0-419 GCF_001605985.2 Dendrobium catenatum
GCAACCTGAAAAAAAAAAAGTTTATCAATGCACATCACACACCCCTAAAAATCTAAGAAATTCCCATTAAAAGCATCGCAACAAGAACTGGAATAACTAGACAGTCTAGACTCTTTAACCAACCTGAAATAAGAAATTCAACTGGTATATCAGCTAAGAAATTCCATATGCTCAAATAAGAAATGTAGAATTAACAAAAAAAAAAAATCAATTAATATGAACCCTCCAAAGTACGTAGCAATCATCAAAATGCAGAATTGGAGAGAGGGAGAGAGAGAAAGAGAGATCAGATGATTGAGCTCTGTGCTGCTTTATTCACCTTAACAAACCAAATTAAAAATCTATCATATAGCCGAACCAAATTGAGAAAGACTAGCATCGTTCAACAGGAGAAAAGACAGGATTCAACATTCATCTCA
>NW_021587829.1:0-214 GCF_001605985.2 Dendrobium catenatum
TCATGCTATGGGATAGAAGGAGAATAGTCATGCTATCACCTTCTAATATAACCAACTCATCTCACATTAAATTCAAAGCATGCTCGACATTGGAATGCAAAGCACCATAAAAATAAATATAGAATTTTTCAACAACGATGCTAACATGAACCTCATGTAAATTCAAGCAAGTGAAGGAGAATCCAAATTCGCAAAAGCATAGAGATATTTCATC
>NW_021587830.1:0-214 GCF_001605985.2 Dendrobium catenatum
AATTCACCCGACGTGTGTCGACCCAAAACCAAAAAATCGTCGAAACGACCTCCGTTCGCGAAACGGACAGCGCCGATGTGTCCGGAGCAACGGAAACAGCTAAGATCGACACCCATATTGGTGGAAAACGACGGTCGGCGAAAATTTTAATTTTTGGGCGCGCGAATTGAGACGACAACGTGTGCGAGCGGCGACGCGACGACCAACTTGATGC
>NW_021587831.1:0-578 GCF_001605985.2 Dendrobium catenatum
AAAAAGTTCTCATTGAGCAGCTTTCCAAAAAAAAAAACTTTCAAGCAAGCTTTCTTAAGGTTAATTAAAGAACAGAGCAAGTATTCTTTTTTTTTTTTACTATATAATATCATACTTCAAAATAATCCTGAAAAAATGATATGTAAATGTATTCATCAAAAGGCCAATAATGAGTTATATTCTTGGTAGAGTAAACTAGTTTGATTACAAATAACTTTAATCAAGAAATGGTCTAATTACATTGCAAATAAGCTCAAATTTAGTGTATAGAGAATATGAAAATATGCAAAAAACAATTCGATTAAATTGATGTATATGTTCTGCAAACAAACAAACTTTGGCCACAAACTCAGGAATTATTTTGAATTCAGACAATTGTTTTTTAGAAAGCATGCTTGTGGCAATAAAACTTTGATGAAAGAAGAAAGCCTACGCCTTTAGGAAAGCGCATCGAATGAAAGAAGGCAATAGAGAATTTTTTTTATTGCTTCAGGTATCAGATTGCCTTCCACCTACAAATATTTGCTTCTTTTTGTAATATTTATGATAAGGAATTAATTCTGATAAAGAATAAGTTC
>NW_021587832.1:0-277 GCF_001605985.2 Dendrobium catenatum
CTCCCATTGATCGGGGGCATAGGTCGTCGACCTTCCAGATCAATGAGTTGATAGGCTCCTCCTTGGTACACTTTTTTGATGACAAAAGGACCTTCCCAATTTGGTTCAAATTTTCCAACAATCCTTCGGTGTGGGATAATTGGTCTTCTCAGCACTAGGACCAATTCTCCTTCTTGAATTGCTTGATGGCGTACCATACGGTCAAAAGATTTCACCATCCTTGCTCGATAAATCTCTAAATTTTGTTGAGCTTGGAGTCGGACTTCATCCAACGCAT
>NW_021587833.1:0-209 GCF_001605985.2 Dendrobium catenatum
GGTTTGCTTGTAACCAATGCCAAAATATTCATCTACGATCATGCACAAAGGATGTAACATGTTAGTGAGCAACATCAGAAGAGCTATAATGAATAGAAATATTTATTATGCTCAAGGATTCAATCATCATTTGATTTGCAAGCAATCATCAATAAGGATTAAGGACACATGATCTACCTACAAGAAAAGACCAATTAGAGAATGCAACG
>NW_021587834.1:0-206 GCF_001605985.2 Dendrobium catenatum
GAAAAATAAATAAATACAACCATCGCGGTGTCTTACAAACACCAACCGTGCACGCCTTTGGTGGCATGGCGGGTAGGCGGCCTCTTGGTTTTTTCCCCCTTAACGGGGGAGACGTCGGGAGGTTGCCGAAATTTGGATTGAAAATCCAAGGACTGAGCAATTTGGGACCTGGACTTGATTGAACTCAGAAGAATGACAGATTACTT
>NW_021587835.1:0-203 GCF_001605985.2 Dendrobium catenatum
AAGAAGCTTACTGATAAGGAGATGCAGGAGAAAAGGGTCAAGGGATTGTGCTTTAGATGTGATGAGAAGTACATGCCGGGGCATAGGTGCAAGGACCGGACTCTTCAGGTTCTCCTTGTTTGCGAAGACGAGGAAGACGAAGAGGTAGGTGGGAGCAGGTCCGAATGGGAGGAAGAGGAGAAGTTGCACCTGGATGTGGCGGA
>NW_021587836.1:0-247 GCF_001605985.2 Dendrobium catenatum
CTCAAGGAAGTGGAGCTCAGACCTTTCTCTGGCAGCCGCAGAAACGGCTCTGCTTTACTTTGCACTTTCCGTTATTACTTCTCTATATATTGATAACACTGTTCATAAGAAATACAAGAAAATACAATGCCGAAGGCTCCCTTTCCATTTCTCTGTTTCCTCGATTCTCGCTAACGAGTGTTCTCTTGCAGCTTTCATGGTATCAGAGCAGGTATAAGCCTCACGGCTTGTTGCTTCGTTTCTATCT
>NW_021587837.1:0-278 GCF_001605985.2 Dendrobium catenatum
AAGGCTTAGAAATATAGTTGTAGGATCTATATTCCTCAAATATTTAATTTAATATGCATTTGAAATTGAAATTATTTATTAGATGATTTTTTTATTTGGTTTGAACTAATAGAATTATAATGTAAAGTTAATAGTGGTGTTTGACAGTGGCAGTGGCCGATAGTTGCGGAGGTTGTGGTGGCAGTAATGACCGTAGTCGGTGAGAGGATGATGGTTTAGTGGCAACACAATGAACTTATAGTAAAAAAATGATAAAAATTGGATGAATTTACAGTACA
>NW_021587838.1:0-203 GCF_001605985.2 Dendrobium catenatum
TTGTATAATTGCAAATTGTATTATATGAAAATGGAATTTCAAATTTAATATCTTTTGTAAAATTAGTTGTAAAATTGATATTAAAAATGTAAATTTTGAAAATTATTATGATTATTACAGGTTTTTTTTTCATAAAAAATGATAATTTAACCAAACAGAAATTGTCAGTGAGCAGTTTATAAAATTGTGAAAGAAAAATCACA
>NW_021587839.1:0-355 GCF_001605985.2 Dendrobium catenatum
CCAATCTTCTTTTCCTTAGGGTTAGGTTTCCTCCTTCCCTTAGGATTAGATCCACTAGTGGTAGAGTACGCCCCTTGTGGCACTACCCTAGTATAAATCCAAATCCAATGTTCTTCTCCTTAAGGTTAGGATTCCCCCTTCCCTTAGGATTAGATCTACTAGTGGTAGAGTAAGCCCCTCGTGGCACTACCCTGGTACCAAAATCAAAACTCAATCATCCAGGGTTAGGTTTCTTCCTTCCCTTAGGATTAGATCTACTAGTGGTAGAGTACGCCCCTCGTGGCACTACCCTGGTACCAAAATCAAATTCAATCTTCTAGGGTTAGATCTTTTCCTTCCTTAGAATCAAATCCAA
>NW_021587840.1:0-1034 GCF_001605985.2 Dendrobium catenatum
ACATTTCATTATTTTGAAAATGTTGGATCCGAATTTTTCCGTGAATTACACATGATATGAGACTTTAGTAGGTATGGAGAGTAGAAGAGAGACTATAGTGCAAAGTAAAAAATCTCAAAAAGTATAAAATTTTTTGTATATTAGTGTCAAAAAAAAAATCGAAACTGTGTATTTTCATTATTTATTTATAAGACTTAGAGGGCTACAATAAATACTATCTATTATAGAGAATATAAAATAAATTTTGATATTAATTATGACTTATTACATATTATACATGACACGAGGCATGAGCCAGTAAATGCTTACGTGACTTTATATTTTCTATTAAGTACTTGTAAAAAACCTACATTAACATATAAGAGTATTCATAAAATGTGAAAATAAAAATAAATATAAAATAATTTCTAAAAAATTATTTTATGCATTTTAATTGCATTGTAGAGCATAGAAATAATTTGAGAGTATATCATTGGGATTTGGTGTATTTTCAAAATCATATAATAGTAAAAGATATTAAAAAATATTAGATTTTATTTAAAATACATATTTTCTAATGCTTCGGCAAATTTGAAAAACAAAATGCATGATTGACATTATATATATGAGACTTAACAATTAGGGCATTTTTCATGTTTTCTTGAGAGTTAATTATAAATAAGAGCTAATATGTGGTTAATTTAAAAAATTAAAAATAATTCATCATAAGTAAATATTGCATTGATTTATAGTTTTATCTTAAAGATTGCAATTTAATTAATTTTGATATTTCTTTAAAATCACTATCTTCTAAAATGATTTTTTAAAAAAATTTATATAATGTAAGGACAAACTCTTAAACATGAGATTTATTTAATAATTTAACATTAATTTTTTTTCTATTTTGTTACTAATTTTATAATTTTAATTAATTTTTTAAAAACATTTTGATAAAATTTTCCCTAATTTGGATAAATTAGTTAAGTTTTAACTTAAAAAAACTCAAAATATTTACAAGTGTAGAAGAAAAATACTTAAAATGACTCACAATAGCA
>NW_021587841.1:0-293 GCF_001605985.2 Dendrobium catenatum
TCCAAAGAAACAGAAGGATTCTTCTCATCCATGTTTCTTTGAAATCGTGTAAATGCTTGGCGAAAACCCTAATACTGTATAATGTTCCGTCTACAGAAAGTAATACCCGCGGGTTATAAAGTTTCCCGCCCGTTTCACCCATTAAAAAAAAAATTTAACACGGGTTTGGGTCGTGTCTTCGGGCTGCTACGTGGCGTTATAATATTGGTGGGCCAAACCTAAAGGAACATTCGGTCGGAGGACGAAATAATTGTTCATTCAGGTAATTTGTTGATGAGGTTGTAAGTTTTCAC
>NW_021587842.1:0-257 GCF_001605985.2 Dendrobium catenatum
GTTCAGATAATTTTTTTAATTTATTTAGATTTAATAAAATATTAAATGATTTTTAATTTTCTATAAATTTTGAATAGAAAACATTCAGGGAAATATTTAATATTTTATCAAATCTCATGGCTTATATAATATGTAGCAAAACTTCAGATATTGTAAATAATAATTATCCATAATAATATGTATATCTTTGTTATGCAAACTAATATTCTATACATTACAATACATATCAACAATATAGTAATACATATATAAAATTC
>NW_021587843.1:0-354 GCF_001605985.2 Dendrobium catenatum
AGGGAGCATTTTGACTTGTGAGTCCACCTGGGAAAGACTATTCTTAAATCTTTCAATGTCAAGTTCTACGGATTCTTTCACAACATCACCTTCAGACTCTTTCAGCAAATCTAAAAAATACTACATTTGCTGGGTCTTTAGATAGAGTGCTACTTGAGGATACCTTTCAATATCCTCTAAGACATCTTTGATTTCTTTCAAGGTTAAAGTACCATAATAACTTTGTCCACAACCCAAAAAATTAATAAAATGTCATCCTGAAATGATATTGGCATAACACAAGTATTATAATAGTATAAAATAATGATCAAAAGTGCATGCAACTGCGATATATGTAGTAAGACTTTATTTTGA
>NW_021587844.1:0-205 GCF_001605985.2 Dendrobium catenatum
GGATGAGTGTTCCCTTGGCGGGGTTCTCCTAGCCTCGATGACCAGTGGTTTTTGAAACTTCTTCTTTTTCAAGCCCTTCTCCTTCACTGTCTTCAGTACTCTGTATACCCGGGCTGAAAGAGTTTCAGTCTCTTTCTTCCTTGGAGGGATTGGAGCTTCAGGCCGTCAATCCTAGAAAGATTTCTTTAGCTCTCCAGTAGAGCTA
>NW_021587845.1:0-220 GCF_001605985.2 Dendrobium catenatum
AAATCTGCTCTAGTCGCAGAAGATCCCTGAGATGCGGAATTACGGGCTGACACGACGATTTCTCCCGATCGCAGCCGTCGAGGTAATTTCTTGATATAGGAAGTAAATTCAAATAACTTGAAAAGTTAAGTGGCTCTGGATGTGATTAAATTGGGCTGAATCAAATTAATTTGAGTTGAGATTGGGTTAGGCTAAAGTCTGAATTTGACTCGATTCGAGT
>NW_021587846.1:0-227 GCF_001605985.2 Dendrobium catenatum
ATCGGGGTTCGGCTACCGTCGGGCTCGGTCCTAGCTGGGGTCGGACGAGAGCAAGAGGAGGTCGGGACAGGCCTTGGCTGGAGGCGTCGGATTCGATCTGGAGGGGGAGGAGTACAACAACGACCAAAGGAAGAAGAGAGACATCCCTCGGCTCCCTGGCTTCTGCGAACAAGAGGAGGCGGGAGTCTAAAGGGGCTTCGGCCTTGGCTGGATTCCGCGAACACTAG
>NW_021587847.1:0-216 GCF_001605985.2 Dendrobium catenatum
TATAAGAAACTTTGTTATTTTTCTTTCATTCATAGTGTGGGCTCCAAAAAATTCCATTTTGATATGTGTGATCCCGGCCTCTCCACGCCATCCGTCAATTTTTCTTTTAAGTATTTGTGTGACGACGATGATAGAGAGTTTTAATGAGATTAGGTTCCGGGGGAATTTTCAGAAGGCAGATACCCAGAGATTTCGCCCTCATTTGGTGAGGACTTT
>NW_021587848.1:0-712 GCF_001605985.2 Dendrobium catenatum
GAAAGTCGTCGTTGGAGCAAAGTCGAACGTATAGGGAGGAGGCTGAGAAGCGACGCAAGGTGGAAAGTTATCTTCACAGCGCGTGCGGCTCCCGCTCTTCCGTCCGATTAAAATGTCAGAATTTTCGATCCGACGGAGAGGGAAAGTCGACGGAGAGCGAAGTCGAGCCGCACGGAGACGCCGGAGTAGAACTCGAAAGGTAGGAAGTTACCCTTACAGCCGGCGAGCTTCTGCAGTTGCTTCCGATCCTACTGGAAGGGAAGTCGTCGAATGGCGAAGTCGAAGTGCTGCGAAGAAGCCGGAGAGGGAGAGAGATCGAGAGGAAGAGGGCGGGAGCAGAGAGTAGACGCGAGAAGAGGCCGAAGGCCTCGTCCCTTCGGCCTTTTAACGACTCGAACGTGTCATGCGAGTGATGCGCGAGACGCGACGCTCGGTATGGTTTCGACGTGCGACGAGCGGCGCTAGATCGTGCGACGTGGGACGACAGGGAGCAGGTAAGGGATTTTAAATTTCTTTTCTTTTTTTTCTACTTTGCTAGCTACGGGAAAGGGTCAACAATAAAAGAACCATCAATATGAATATAACTGATAGATATTTTACATTTATTTCACAACAACACATGTTATAGATTTATAAAAATTTTACTTTTTTTAATAAATTGATAGGCTGATTTTGCTTAATAAGATACTCTTGTTTTACTGATCATATTGAT
>NW_021587849.1:0-263 GCF_001605985.2 Dendrobium catenatum
ATCTGAAATCTGATATCTGTTCTGTTCCGGATCCGATTAATTCTGTTCAGGTGCTATAAGCATATCTGTTTTGGTGCCGTGAGCACAAAGGGAGGCATAAGGGGCCATAATCCAAGAGATTCTGTCAGTTTCTGGAAAGGGAGGCATAAGGGGCCAGAATCCGTTGTGATTCTGTCAGTGTCAGGGAATCTGTTCTGACTTTTGATATGTTATGATTTCTGATTTCTGTACGATATAATTTGATTTGATCTGTACGGTTATGA
>NW_021587850.1:0-235 GCF_001605985.2 Dendrobium catenatum
TCCGAGCTCGCGGGAGGAGGCTGAATAGGTTGGTGCTCCCCAGAGCTCTAGAGTCGATCCCAGTGTTTTCAAACGATTCCCCGGAGCTCCATCCATCTCCCAGCATCTTCCTTCGAGCTCCCAGACCGCCCCTTCCATCACTTCGAGCGAACTCCGGCGAAAGGCTTCGGCATCCCGCTCGAAGTCATACTTCCAGCTTCCTCCAGTCGCGGCCTCTGAAGGAAACCTGCTCGCT
>NW_021587851.1:0-2873 GCF_001605985.2 Dendrobium catenatum
AGGAGATTCAATATGCTGATGATTTAGGAAAAAGATTTTATACGTTTAGAGAGATATTTACTCTCAGATTTTTGTTGATATTCCCGTTAAAATTATCTAGTATTTTCTTTAGACAATATATTTCATGATTCAATTTTGAGTTTTCATAGTTCAAAATGCAAGGGTGTAAGCTTTAGTTGGGAAATTTCATAAGTATTAAAGAAAATGAAGTTTTCCAAACTTTCTCTTTCTTTTAATAACACTTTTACAATTGTTGAGATAAAAGAAGTAGATGAAATGGTGTTTGGGTGGTTATAAGAATGTTTTTTTCTTTTTTTTTATGATTGCATCATTCCTTGTTAAAATTCTATGTGTTCGTTTCATTAGCTATAAAGTGTAGGTTTTGAAGAATGATGCTTTGGAAAGATGAAAGGTAAAGTATATGATTTTGAAGGAAATGTGTGTGTGTTCTAGAGAAAGTTTTGTATGTTGAAAAAATAGTTTGTTGAATGAAGGGTATTGTGAGAGAAAGGTGTTTGTGTGAGTTTTGGGAAACAATGTGAAAATGGGATAGGTGAAAAGAAAGGTTGGATTGTGAGAATGGAGTGTATATGTGGAAAAGTATTTTGTAGTAAAGAATATGGAGTGTGAATGTTGGAAATGTATGGAATGTTCATATGAAAAAATTAAATGTTTGGGTGTGGAAGGAGAAGTAAATTGTCTTTGAGAAGTTTTGGGAAGTAAAATTTGTGTGTTTTGTGAGATGAAATATTTTAAAAAGTATACATTAGAATGTGTAGGGATTTTAAAAGTTTGAGATTTGTAAAGGTTGAAAAATGAAACTTGTAGGTGATTTGAAAAGTGAAGCTCAAATATATGTTCAAAAGATAAAAATAAGTGATTTATAATAGTAAAATGTATGTGTTAAATTTTGAAATGTGTAGAAAGGTATTTTGTAGTGAAAAATGTGGAGTGTGAATTTTAGAAGTGTATGTATTTTGAAAGTTTAAAGATGTATATAAAAAGTAAGGTATAAGTGTGTGATTTTGAAAAGTGAAATTGTGTTTGTCTTTTGTGGAAAGTGTATGTGTTGAAAAGTAAAAGATTTCTTTTCCTCCCTACCTCTCTTCTTTTTTTTTTCTTTCTCTCGCCTCGGAATAAAAATTGAAAAAGTATATAATATGAATTCAAAAGTGAAAGTGTGAGAGTTTTGGAGAAGGGGTTGTGTAGATTTTTGAGAGTAAAAGGGTTTGAATGATTTTTGGAAAGTAAAATTTTAAAGAAGAGTAAAAGTTCTCTTTCTTTTCTACCCCTCTCTCTCTTTCCACTTTCTTATGCTTCGAAATAGTTCAAAAAATAAATATGAAATGTGTTCAAAAGTGAAAGGTTTCAAAAGCCAAGCAACGAACGAATTTCAAGCCCGAAAGAAAGGTACGTCTTTATTTTCAGTAAACTTCAATTATTTTTAGTATTAATTATTAAATGTGCTTTCTAATCCTATTTTTCCTTATTTTTCTTCTTATATTTGCATGAATACGGGAAGAACGATCGAGGGAAAAAGACAAGGAGCTAATGACGTCAGTCCCTCTATCCACCGGGTAGAGGTGCTACGGCGGAACCACCGGGTCTAGCCCCCGGTGATGTGAGTATTCTAAACTTAGAAAACCTTTAGGGGCCCTTGATGTGGTTTGCGTAACCTTTCCTTTAGGTCCTTGTAGTAACTTCAATTTTATTAGTTTATTTTTATTTTTATTTAGATTCCTAAACCTATTTCAACGTACGAAAAGTCCTAAGGGTTAGTAATAAAAAAATTTTCACCTATTAAAGTAGTGACACTTAAGGACAAAAATTAAGGACCGGGTCTTAGAAAACTTTAGATTAGGATGCATGCACACTTTAGGATAGAGACATTATTATAACTATAGAATTAATTTATTAATTCATATTATTATTATTATTATTTTTTTTTTTTTATTTAACAATTAAATTTTAATTAACTAAAAATTTTCTTTTAAATAATAATTGATTTAGGATATATCAAAAACACACTTTCTAATACACACACTTAGATTGTTTGCTAGGACAACCGACTCTTAGCTTTAGGTTAGGCCGGTGTTTTTTTTTCTTACTGCATGTGACGGGCTTTTTCTCGAGTTTTATTGCATTCTGTTTAAATTGTTGGTGTGTTTTGTTTATTACTTTTACTCACTCTGTGATGTGATTTGATTGACGATTAGATTACCCATAGGTTAGGAGCGATCTGTTGTTAACAAATTTTTGCAGGTGGCCACACTCGTGCAGGGCAGAAAAGGGGGCTAATTATTCAAATAATTTTATAAAATGCTACAGGTGCTAGCTGCTAAGCCCCAAAATAAAAAGAGTGTGGCCAAGTGTGGCTAATTAATTTAATTTAATGAAATATATAACTGCTTGGGATGATTTTATTATAAATGCTTAGGATAACCCTGCAGGTGGTCTAGATTTTTCTTTTCTCTTTTGTGAAATGAATGTAATGTAAATGTATTGAAATATCAAAAAGAAATTGTGAAAGTGATTTTGAAAAGTGGGATATACATCCAATTTGGAATCCAAGAAAAAGAGAATATACCTTAAAGGATTATTCTTTTTTTATTTGGAAAAGCCAATTAGGAATGATTAATATCCAAATAGAAAAGAAAATACCCCTCTTAGGAGATGAGTTTCTTTTCATTTGGATATCCAGAACGGCGGACCGAGAAGCTTGTAGAAGAAAGAAGAAAAGAACAAGAAAGATTGAAGAAAGAAGATGAATGAAATAAAGATTCAAGGAACAGTATTCCCATTTCAAAATCATTTGCTCCTTCTTGGTTTCTCATTCTTAGGATTAGAATCCGGGTTTTTTTGTCAGTGGTGCC
>NW_021587852.1:0-333 GCF_001605985.2 Dendrobium catenatum
GTTTTAACATAAAGCAAAATAAGAAAAGAACTTTTTTTAGTTAGTAAAAGTATATTAAGGACATCCTTAAGAAATATGAAATAGATAATACTAAACTAGTGACTAAACCTATGTGTTCCTCAGTTCAATCGGATAAGGACCCTAAGGAAAAATCTATTGATAAAAAAAAAAAAAGTTTAGAGGTATCATTAGATCATTGCTTTACTTGACTCCTAGCAGATCAAACATAATATTCAGTGTTTATTTATGTACTAGATTTTAATCTGATCCATAAGAATTACATTTGACAACAATAAAAATAATCCTGATATATCTTTTGGGAACTCAAAACTT
>NW_021587853.1:0-312 GCF_001605985.2 Dendrobium catenatum
GATAGAGATCACATGCTACTTCTTGATGAGTATGATGTATTAAATAAGAAGCATATTTAACTAACTGAAGAGAATGAAACCTTGAAAATCACTCATGTTGAACTAGAAGAAGCTTTTCATATACTAGACAAACTTGCATTAGAAGTAGATCATAGTGAGCACTTGCTATTAATAGAAGTTGATGGATTAAGAGCTCAAAATAAAACTTTTAGTGAGAGAATAAAAGAACTAGAAAATGAAATTGCATCACTCACATTAGGCCATCCTAGCAAACTCCCAACACAGCATGCATCACACAACTTTAGGAAGAGG
>NW_021587854.1:0-208 GCF_001605985.2 Dendrobium catenatum
GAACCCAATCTGACCATGTATGATACTTCTTTAATCTTATCTTCCACTGGAGCTATTCCAACCTTATCACGTATATGCTCACTTCATATCCTATCTCTAAGGATCAAGCCACTCATCCACCCAAGCAAAAACAAGTTCAAAATTTTATGGTGCTGAATGTTGGACATTAAAAGAGAAGCATAATACTAAGTTAAGTGTTGCAAAGATG
>NW_021587855.1:0-2410 GCF_001605985.2 Dendrobium catenatum
AAGTTTTTCTGAGTTAGACCTTTTGTTTTTAAAAGGACAATTATTTCCCTGAAAGAAGTCCGAGCTAGGGATTAACAAGATCGGATACTCTACCTATTTCAGATTTTGACTTGTTAACTCTTTAGTCTTTTGAATCTCTAAAATTGAATTATTTAAGAAATCTGTTATATGAATACTTTGCTAAAACAAAAAAAATTCTTAACCAAAAAAAAATTTTCTTCGGTTCTCTTTTTAGTTTTTTTGCCTTTTTGTTGTTTTTAGCTTTGTATTGTGAGTCTTTTATTTTTTGAGGGCTTTGATCATCAACTTTTTTCTTGGATTCAAATCTCTTGTCACATCGTCCTGGCCAATTCTCATATCATCCTGGACGATAGAACAAATTTTCTTCAAAAATTCCATCTGCTGAACTTTTCTGTGCTTGCTATAACTCTTCGTCCTTGACGATAATTTATCATCCTGGACGATCGGATCAAATTCTGTTGCAATCATGATGATATTCTTGGCCGATAACATATTTCGTCCTGGCCGATGCATTTTATGGTAATCATCCTGGCCGATACACTAGATCGTCCTGGACGATCCACGTGTCAGCATATTTAAATCCTTAAAATCGACCCCGGACGATCCATTATTTGACAATCGTCTTGGCCGATCCACTGTTCGTCCTGAACGATACACGTGGCACTGATTTAAAACATTTTAACTTAGATTGGTATGATCAATTATTGTGCATCGTCCTGGATGATACACCTAATCGGCCCAAACAATCTGCTTTTTCAACGGTCGTCCGGCTTGACTCCTTAGGATGATCTCATGTGTCTATCGTCCTGGCCGATATCTGATCAGCCCGGCCGATCGGACCGCCTTTTTGACCAAACGGCCTGTACGCAATTATTGTCCCATATCTTCCTGGATGATTCTACGATCAGCCTGGACGATATGGCCATTTCTTTAAATTCAGGCCATTCCAGCCATATTTTTCACCTCACACCTCCTCTTCTCTTGTGTTTTCTTACTAGTCTCTCGCTATGGCTGGTGGGAAGCGAGTCCGACAAACTTCTAGGAGTTCTTCGAGGGCTAGGATTGACCCTCATTTCAGGGAGGTAGAAGATGAAGCTACTTACCATCGATATAAAGAATATGGGATAACTGTCTCCAGAATCATCAATCCTATTCACCTTTCGTATCCGGTAATAGATCCTTTCGCTCACACTTCTCTTTGTTTCATTCTGTCTCTCGCTTTCCCCTTTTATTCTGAGCTTCTTCATGAATTCTTTGCAAATCTTCGCATAAATCCTACCTTCACAGCCCTAACCTCCTATGTGAATTGACGCCCCGTCGAAATCACATATCAGGACTGTGTTGAACTTCTACAGCTATCCACCAGCGGGGATAAGCTGCGTATAATCATCTAAGATCCTGACTTTGACTGGTCCACGGCAAATCATTTCCTTCGCCAGACCAATGCACCTTTTCATGTTGGAGAGACTAGCTCTTTAGTCAAAGATGCTAGGACAGTTCAGCATGTCCTTCGAACCTCCATTATTCCAAAAGCTAGGGACCGAATCCACATCACTCCTCTACTTTCTCTGACTACTTTTTACATCATGGCTCATCGAGAAATTAATGCTGCTGACTTAATTTTTTGGTACATTGATCATTTAACCACAATCTGTGATCCAGGACATAAGAGGACCCAATCTGGCTTTAGGACACCTCATTGCCTATGTCCTTAAATCCAAATATCAACTTCAATATCCTGCTCCTCCCAACCTCCCAAATCTCTTCTACTCAAACAGTTCAATCAATACCCTTCACAGTACTCGTCTCCACCCAGGGGATGAGGAACCTCGGGGGGCTGAGGAGGAGGAGGCTCCCGCTCTCGATTATGTTCTTGATCCTACTCCTCTTCGACAGCACTCACAGTTTGACCAGTTAGTGGAGAGGTTTGATCGATGGGAGACCTGCTTCGATGCTTACGTTGCTGCAGAAGAGCAGCAATATTCTGAGGACATTGCCCGCTACGAGTAGCACCGCACAGAGGACTTAGCCCGTTTTGACAGCTACATTACTCACCAGCAGTAGCAGCATGACCAGGACATCGCCTGGTTCAATGCTAAGTTTACTAGGCTAGCTAGCTACTTTCAGTAGCCACCTCCACCACCTCCATCTAATGATCAGGATCCCTCATTTTTCTAGTCTTTATTTTCTGTTTTTTATTTTCTATTTTCTATTTTTTGTAGTTTGTCTTGTAGTTTATTTTAGTTTCTATTATGTTGTTTCCTTTTTCTTTTTGTGTGTCTAGAACCCTCTTTTGTGATGACAAAAGTGGGAGTAGGATGTGGTAAGAAAAGTTGATGTGCTTGTAACTTTAAAATTTTAATGAACTGCTGTTTTTACTGAGATTTTC
>NW_021587856.1:0-217 GCF_001605985.2 Dendrobium catenatum
CTAAGATAGGGAAAATAAACTGGCAAAAGACCACACTACAGTTTGAGCATACAAGAGAGGAAGATAAAGGTGGCGTTATCCATACGATGCAAATAGGTGAGATTTATAACCTCTAAAGGATAGAGGACTTCCTCGCTGATGAGGCATACTACGGGACACTAATAGTAGTAGCCTTGAAAACTAAATCTAAAGTGTGTTTAGTATTATGTATATAATA
>NW_021587857.1:0-214 GCF_001605985.2 Dendrobium catenatum
GGAGATGTTTCCTAATTGAAGAGGATAGATTTGGGGGTTGATTTGAAGGAGATTAATTAGGAGATGTTTTCTAATTAAAGAGGGAAAATTTGAGGGATGATTGGGGGAGGGCTGCTTTGATATTTGTTGTTTATTATTTGCTATAAGTAGTAGGGTTTATGTTATGTTTAGTATTGAGAATTTTATTTGAGAGTTGTTGTAGTTTTCTTTTTGT
>NW_021587858.1:0-276 GCF_001605985.2 Dendrobium catenatum
AGTACATTTATAAGAATTTTTTTTTCATAATTTTGATAAATTATAGAAAATAAATTTCTCATAAATAAACTTTGCATAACATATTTATGAATTTGCAAACTAAGATATTTTTTGCTATATATGCAAATCATAATACACATCTAAAATAAATATAGTTATGAACTTATAACTTACCTAATAATCTCTTAGAAATAGAAAGCTAAACCTAATTGGATGGAGAGATATGGTAATTAAATGTGCCACATCATTTCAATGCACATCAAAGTTGCTTTCCAT
>NW_021587859.1:0-206 GCF_001605985.2 Dendrobium catenatum
AGGTAACCCGGCGCGACACCTACGACGAGGTAGGTGAGCGACCCCTCGGTTCCAAAATCCTGTTCTCGACGTTCGTGTCGAGCTGGCAAACTGCTCATACACGCTTTTCTCTAGCGTGGTGGGATGAGAACTCGGTGCGGCGCCTACGGTGAGATCGGTATATTCATAAGTACCTGCTCGCAGGGAAACAATTGCTTCTCTTTTGT
>NW_021587860.1:0-254 GCF_001605985.2 Dendrobium catenatum
GAGTAACAGTCACTTTCTAATCAGCGTGAGATGATTTTGTTGCAGATACGAAGTTGGAGCCAAAGGGACCACAAATAAAGGTGCATCCTGTAATGACATACCTGTAAGATTTGATGACTAGATCCTACCCCATCATCTTCATACTTGTTATGTATTTTTTAGGTATCTCTAGTAAACTTCCCAGTAAGTCCACTTCCTCACTTCCAAATCTACAAGAAAGCTAGCACCGAGATTAATATATCACCATCTTTATA
>NW_021587861.1:0-273 GCF_001605985.2 Dendrobium catenatum
ATCCTTCAGTTCTTAAGTTCAGAAAGGCACCAATGTCTTGCTTGGTGAATTCAACTTTTTGTTTGAAAACAAAAGAACTTATGCAGGAGTGATCGGAATTAAAACTCATGTTGGCTAGAAAGTAGAGAAAGGTCTGTTTGTTGTAAAGGTGGACGAGAGAAAGGATGAATTGAAACTGGGTGGAGGCAACAAGGTGCATTACCTTAAAGTGTATCTCGCTTTGAATCAGAATGCGTGAAGGAGTTATTTTAGCAGAGGCAAAACGAGGAAAAG
>NW_021587862.1:0-205 GCF_001605985.2 Dendrobium catenatum
CGCATGTGGATGCTTATTCAAGAAGGTTATTCTCTACTTTCTCGTGAAATTAATGGTGTTAAAACTGAAGT
Organism: Dendrobium catenatum; assembly: GCF_001605985.2. Classification (NCBI taxonomy): domain Eukaryota; kingdom Viridiplantae; phylum Streptophyta; class Magnoliopsida; order Asparagales; family Orchidaceae; genus Dendrobium; species Dendrobium catenatum. Next base: position 72 of record NW_021587862.1, read on the forward strand.
TGCTTTTAGTGAATGGACTTTTGATGAAAGAGATTTAGCTCAATTGAATGCAAAATGTTTGAATTGATTTTTCTGTGCTTTAAATTTTTCTGTGCTTTCTCCACTTACAAAACTGGTAAAGAGATTTGGGATAA
>NW_021587863.1:0-255 GCF_001605985.2 Dendrobium catenatum
CATAGGAATCTCACTCTCGTCCTCTCTCAAGAAGAACACAAGTGTGGAAAACACAAAAATTTCATCTCAAATTAACCATCATATTACAATAGCTTAAGGCCCTATATATAGGCCATAACATGAAAAAATTACAAAAATGCCCCTTGGGCCATAACACTCAAATAAACTAACCTATGGATAAAATAGGAAATAACATAAAATAATAGCTAAAATTCATTAAATAAATTTTAAATAACAATTTAAATTAGAGCCGTC
>NW_021587864.1:0-221 GCF_001605985.2 Dendrobium catenatum
CTCGGTATTGCTAGGTATTTGCTCGGTATTGCTAGAATAAACTAGGTACAACTCGGTATTTGCTAGGTATTTGAAATATGTCGAAAAGCTAATGGGATGTTGTTCGGCTCGTCAAAGATTTAAAAAAATACACGCGTTAGAATCCAAAAAACAACGGATCTGATTGGCGACTTTTCTTCGTACCAGGTGTCACTAAAATATTGGTGGCCGGAGGAGCCTAC
>NW_021587865.1:0-375 GCF_001605985.2 Dendrobium catenatum
CACATTGACATTAGGCATCACTTCATTAGAGATCATAGGACTAAGGGAGACATTGCGTTAAACCATGTGACAACTAAAAATCAACTGGCTGACATCTTTACTAAACCACTGGCCTTCGACAATTTTAGTTCTTTAAGGACCGTATTGGGTGTGATTGACATAAATGCATGAAACTTGATCTTTAAGTTACTTTCTTTTGCTTTTATTTTTGTTTTTTTTTATTTGCTCTTAGTTTTTGGTGTGTTTTACTTTCTTTTGTGTGTTTTTAAAGCTTAGTTTTCAAAATTATCACTGAAATGATATTATATTCCTTGTCCTTATTTTTGAAAATTTGTAGCCAATATGTTTTTCATCTCTTAATCTCTTAGATGGTAA
>NW_021587866.1:0-201 GCF_001605985.2 Dendrobium catenatum
TCTTCATTCCCCCCACCACTAGTTTTAAGTTTATGGTGATAAACTTTAAGTCTCAAACTAAAAAATTCATATCCAAAAATTCAAAACCTAAAGTGTTGATATTATACACTATATGTATAACCTATGAGACCTCTTTAATTACTAGCCTTAATCAAAAGTTATCTCACATTTATCAGGAGAGGTAATTAACTATAGGAGCTT
>NW_021587867.1:0-269 GCF_001605985.2 Dendrobium catenatum
TAAAATTTGACATTACAAGCTTGAAATAAAGGACATAGCATGAAACACGATGCAATGACACCCTAAAAATATGACTTTTATATTAGAACGGACAACACATACAACTCACATGACAAACACAATATTCTTAGAACATAAAAACACCTAAAAGCTTTTAATTGATTGTTTGAGAAGAAAGATACTGATGGGGTGGAGCTTGCAGAGAGAAGAAAGAGATTAGAAGCCCGAGACGAATTTATAGAGATGGGAAGAGAAAGGGGTACATAGCT
>NW_021587868.1:0-248 GCF_001605985.2 Dendrobium catenatum
GAATATTTTCTTTAACTTTTGAATAGAAATAAAAATATGTAAAAAATATAGATCCCAAAATTGATATAGTACAATACCAATTTTATTTTTTTTTTTAATTTCTATCTGTTAGCTAAAAATCTAATATGGAGTCTTAATTATGATTCTCACTAATCTGACTGAGCCTAAGCATATTCTTTGGGTAAACTTTGGATTAATTTTATATTCTCATAATGTATTTAATATATTATTTTTACAAGATGAATTAA
>NW_021587869.1:0-264 GCF_001605985.2 Dendrobium catenatum
TGGATCTTCATTCTCTTCACCAAAATTATATTTAGTTTAAACCGCTTTTAATGGTATCTTGAATTTGATGTTCGATAAAAAAATTATATCATAGCACATTAAAGGTTTGTTAGAGATGTTAAGCCCTTATGAGCTAGTCCTAAGGCTAACCAAGAAGGGGGTGAATTGGTATTTAAAAATTTTCTCCAAATAAAAAACACAAACACATCCAAACAAAGATTCACAACAAGAGAAACGAAGTGCAGAAATTAAATACATAAGAAT
>NW_021587870.1:0-220 GCF_001605985.2 Dendrobium catenatum
GAGCGTCTCAAAAATACGAACCCAACAACACCAAATTCAACCCAATCCAAGCCCAAACGGGACCAAATCAAGGGTTAGAAGCGTTGTTGGAAGGTTCGAACAACAATTTGGCTGGCCAAACGGTTTCCAAACATAACGTGCTTATACTCAAATCGAGCGGCTCGACGAGACAAATCCAACAATCCCAAGATCACTGAATTCCAACATCACTAAGACATTC
>NW_021587871.1:0-313 GCF_001605985.2 Dendrobium catenatum
TCTCTCTCTCTCTCCTTTAGGTTTTCTTAGGTCAAGAGAGCAGCCAAGGATGTTAAAAAATGTTGAACAATAGCTCTTAAATAGAAGAGCTTCAAATGAGCTCAATAAATGCAAGTTGCCGACTTTATCGTCCAGGACGATAATAATATCAACCTGTACGATAAGTTTAAAACACATATGATTGGCTAGAATACCGCTCTAAAAATGAACTGGATGATTAAAAATTAGCTTGATCGTCCTGGCAGATCTCATAATCGTCCCGGATGATCAGTTCAAATAAGAGGAAAATCGTCCGAAGAATCGCCCTGAATTC
>NW_021587872.1:0-202 GCF_001605985.2 Dendrobium catenatum
AATATGGGGATTTACATAGATAATATATAATTATATATCACGAAGTTTCTACAGAAATGCTCTAGCAACTAAATATGTAGTTTGGGTTGAAACGGTCAAATTAGGCTTCGTTTGAGATAAATTATGCTTTGTTTGGGACAGTTTTGTTATAGCTTCTTAAAGCAGCTTTTTTGTACAAAATTTTGAAATTTTGTATTAAAAA
>NW_021587873.1:0-404 GCF_001605985.2 Dendrobium catenatum
CGAACCCGACCCGTGACCCAGTTTTGACAGCCCTACCTGACGCTACTCTCAAGGAAAATTTGGTTAATTTAAAATTCAATCTACCTCGGGAAATAAGGACCTTAAGCTTTTCAGAGTGAGGTTCATGCTTAATTTTTCATGAGCAAACAAATTTCTAATGACTCCAAAGGGGATTCTTCTCTCTCAATCTTTGGATGAAATAAATAGTCTTAGACATCTAAAAAATAATAATAATATATAGATGTTTATTCATTTCATGTTTATATTTTCTTATGGCAACAAAAATCAGATTGACTCTAATCCCTGCAAGTTCTGTACAGGTTGATGAAAATGTCGCCTGCCAAAAACATGATGACAATCAAGCTTGGGGAAGAAGCAAGAGTCCAATTCCCCCAACTGTCATC
>NW_021587874.1:0-219 GCF_001605985.2 Dendrobium catenatum
ACAATAGGAAATTAAAACTAGATTAAACTAGGATAGTGCCAAGAAGGGTTTTTTTCACCACTAGTACGTCAAATTCTAAGGAAAGAAACAATTCTAACCTAAAGGAAAAGAAAACTAAAATAAAACTAGAATGGTGCCACGAGACCATGATCCACCACTTTCACGTTTAATAAAAAAGAATATTGCACCGATACGGATACGGCGACACGGATATGACAC
>NW_021587875.1:0-306 GCF_001605985.2 Dendrobium catenatum
ACCACGAAAAATAAAATGGATGAAGCCATTCGTCCTTTAAAAAAAAATAATTTTATATATACATTCTAATCAAAATTTTCATCATCTCTCTTACTGCCAATGCTTATAAAAAAAAAAATGACAGATTTTGTCTTAGATTTGTCAAACAAACTTCATATTATAATTTTCAATTTTTTTGATTTAAATGGATGAAATCAATCAAAGATAAGGGAGGAAGAGGAAGGTGAAAGAGATATACCTAAATATGGAATGGATGGATCGGCTAGGGAAGAGGAAGTAAGAACTTGGCAAATCCAGAGAGCGACG
>NW_021587876.1:0-338 GCF_001605985.2 Dendrobium catenatum
TTCGGGTCAACCCAAACTCAAAATTTTCGGATCAGGTTTCAGCCGGGTTTTCGGGTCGGATCCAATATTGACAACCCTATGGTTACTTATAAGTTTTCCCACATGAAAATTAAGGCTAGTTCTACCCCTCATAATACATTCCCATTTAACTTTTTAGTTTTGTCTAATGGGTGCATATTTTTTATTACATTATTATGTCACATAGATTTTTCTCGTTCGGACGGAATAAAACTGAGATTAATATTTTTTGTTCTAAATTAAAATTCGATTAAGCGTTTTTTTTACGGTATAATTGAATAAGCGTTATTATGCGTTAAGTCCCTCTAACAAGAAACGAT
>NW_021587877.1:0-209 GCF_001605985.2 Dendrobium catenatum
AATGCTTTTTGTTCAAATCATCAAATTCATCAAGAAAAGCCATGTGATTAGAATCAATCGTTGAATAATCTTTAAGTATAACTTCATACTCTTTTTGCAAATTTACAAGTTCCAATTTTAAGTTAGCATGAATCTTCTTAAGTTTTTTGTATGATACATGGATTTTCTCACGAATCTCAAACAATTCATCATAGGTTGGTTTACATACC
>NW_021587878.1:0-205 GCF_001605985.2 Dendrobium catenatum
TACCAAATCTAAATTGAGCAATCAACAATAATAGACTATAGGCCCCCAATTGAGGGTTATGACCCATCCACTCTACTGGATGATGTTAGGTCACGGTACTACACGTGCCCTACTATATCATCTGTAGAGGAGGAGGTGTAGAAACCACCCGGGGTGCCACTCTCATAATTGCTAGATCACTAGTAATTAGGGAGGGGAACAATGA
>NW_021587879.1:0-936 GCF_001605985.2 Dendrobium catenatum
CCAATTGGGGCTAAATTAAATTTTGACATCAAATTTCAAAATCTAGGGTTCATATTTCACATGAAATCCTGTCCTAATTCCCTCGTTTCTCACATCAAGGGAGACTGATTGGCCATTTCGGTCGGTGGCTCTGCTGGGCGTGCTCCTCTAAGAGAACGAGAGGGAGTAGGGGGGAGCATTCGGCTCCCCATTTTGTTTCCGTCCCGACCCAGAGAAAAGGAGAGAGAGCGAGAGAGGGCGATTTCCACGCTCAGGCTTCCGTTCGCCCTTCCTCCTGCGTGCGAAACCGTCGGCCGAACCTCTTGAAGGCTTCAGTTTCTTCCCTGCTGCCCGTCGCCCTCCTTCCAACGAGCCAAAGCTGCAAGTGTGCGGCTTTTCTAGGTGAAAGGAAGAAGGGAGTTTTGGGGCTTGAGATCTTCTTCTCATTCCAAGGAAGAAAATCAAAAGCTAAGCCCTCCATTTGCTTTATTTCTCAAAGTTAGTGGCTTCTCCTCCTTCCTCTTCCAACTCTGACAAGTTTGTAGCAATTTGAAGGCTGTTGGAGACTTCCAAACAGCAAGGGAAGGCTTTGAAATTCTCCAAACAGCAGCTTGGAGTCTTCAAAATGCCTTGGACAGCAGCGGCGAGTTCCGGAGCGGCTTGGACAGCTGATTGGAGCTTGGTGCGGAGCTTGGACAACAGTTAGAACTTGGATTGGAGCTTGGACAGTAGCTTGGACAGAAATTTGGAGCGCTAGGACAAGCCGGGAGAGGGATACCATTAAAACTTAGTGAAACCTAGGGTCCCCCAAGGCCAATTGTTATGTGGTTGACACCCCCGAACCTTAGGACCTTAGAAACTTCAATTTTTTCTTTCCCAAAATCCCCCGTTGGCTGTCCTCTTCGTAAGTCAATGAAAGTTTGGTAATTTTTATTTGCGAATTCTCATGTGATAGTC
>NW_021587880.1:0-231 GCF_001605985.2 Dendrobium catenatum
ACCAAGTATTTTTCTATTTCAGTTGGATTAAATTAGCAGTGGGCTTTAAGCCCATATCTTTTTTTAGGCATGGATGCCTTTTGCTGATGATAGTCTTCTTGTTGATAAGACTAGAGAGAGAATTGATGAAAAACTTAAATTATGGAGGTCAATTTTAAAGTCTAAAGATTTTTGTTTGAGCATATCTAAAACTAATTATATGGAATATAGTTTTAATAGTAATAAATTTAG
>NW_021587881.1:0-937 GCF_001605985.2 Dendrobium catenatum
AACCCATATGCCTTCCAAAATTTACCTCGGAACTTAATTCGTTAAAACTCCCTCGTCGAATAAGAAAAGCGAGAGGAGGCCGAGGCCGAATTTTCGGAGCCCACAGCAAGGCAAAAAAAAAACAAGCAGAAAACCAGGAGGCTACAACACAGAGCAACAACACACAACATGCGACGGGACATAATTCAGATGATTCTAGCATAACAGTGCATCAACAAAAGGCAGAAGCACATAGCAATACCCAATTATAACATATCCAGATATTTAGTGGAATTCCTCCACTTGATGACTTTCTCAAAGATAGTTTTTTTGATGCATAAAGAGGTGGTGGTGCTGCAGTTAAATTTGTTCCCAAATCTCCTATTGTTCCTTTCTCTTCAAATGTAGTAAACACAGCAATAGGAAATGATAAAATATAATTTTTCCCCAAGTTGCATACTATGATCTCCATCAATCCATTCAAAAATCTGAAGAATAGTTGGTCAAAGAAGGAGACCCTTATTGCACGGTATGAGGTCCTAAAGAATAGCAAATGAATACGAAAATTCAAAAAATAAATGTGCTTCACTTTCAAGGTGTTCATGAAATAAACTGCATGTTAATGGGACATAAATATTTTTTTGTGCAAAGCTTTCGCAGTTTTCAAGCCCCCAACAATAGCTAGCCAAGTGTAGCACAAAAATCTCATAGTAATATTGAACTCCAAAGAAAATTATACTAGGAACAGCTAGTTAAGTTTGAGTAAAACTCATTAATAAACTCAACATGCTTGCTTTTTAGTTGAATTCCCCACAAAAGACACGAGAAAGAATCCTCCATAATACTGATATTATGAATTGCATTGCAAACGGAGGATGGAAGGGAATCTGGTAAAACCCAATTAGTCCTGATAATGTATTCTCTAACTTGCCATTAAAGAATCAGAATTGGTAGCACG
>NW_021587882.1:0-291 GCF_001605985.2 Dendrobium catenatum
GATGAGCATAGTTATTTGCATATAGACGAGCCACATTAAATATTACAAGTCTTCTACTATCATATAAAGATAACTTAAATCTTGTATGATGAGCTTGCTTGATGACATTTGTATTTGGTTAGGAATTCATGATAGCTCTTTAATGTTCATTGGAGATTTCATGTCATAGCTTCTAGGTAGAGATCTTGTTAATTTCTCTTTTTGCAAGCAAGTGGTACTATCCCTTAAAAGCATCATGTCATAATGAGAAAATCTGATTATGTCACTTACAATTCCAACCTTGTAAGGAAA
>NW_021587883.1:0-1396 GCF_001605985.2 Dendrobium catenatum
GTCAAGGTTTTATAATATTTGGTCGGACAAGACAACCTAACATTTTAGTTGACAAAAACAACAATAATAATATCAAGCTAGCTAGCCTTTATCTCACTTACTGCATGAATCTTTTTTCTCTATTGCGTTCAACGAAGAACCAAATTATTATTTAAATCTAATAAAAAACTCATTTTTAGATCGCAAGATTATATATACCTATATATATTATTTTAATTAGGTCATTAGAAAGCTGATATTTTTTTTCATTCTAATAGAGAGAAAAAAAAGGAGCAAGCAACACAACAAAGTCAAAGATACTGCACTTAGGATTGTCAATTCGAGTTGCCGGTCGAGTTTGGGTAGAACCCGATATTGATCAACTACTGTTTTACACATCCCAAGCTCAACCCGTTTTTGTAGACGAGTCAAAAATTTCAATCCGGACACGATCCGTCGGATTTTTTTGTTGACCCGACCCGACACGAAACCACAGTGCCATTCCTCAAGAATTGGCCGAAGAAACGCGCGAATGGGGGAATATGGTTACCTTCACAACGAGCGAGCGAGCTCCAGTCATCGTTGTTACTTCTGATCCAACAAAAAATACGACGAGTTGTCGTGACTTCCGACTCAACTTGTGACTTCCGACATGACAAGAAGGAACGTCGTCGAAGGAGATGAAGAAGTCTTTTATTGGTTACCTTCACAACGAGCGAGCTCCCTAGTCCCTCATGTCATTGTCATTACTTCCGATCCAACAAAAGAATGATGAGTTGTCGTGACTTCCGACCCAATGTGAAGGAATGTTGTCAAAGGAGGTGAAGAAGTCTTTTATGAGTTTTATCAACTCATTCAAAAATTTGCCTCACGCGGAAAGTAGGTGAAGTCTGTTACGGCGAAAGAAGCAAAAAAGCAAACCCTAGATCTGCAAGTGGACAGTTAGAAGCACGGGATTGTGCCTAGGCGGAGGAATCAGTTAGATCAGGGTCAACTTCAGGTTCGCAAGCTATAACCTTGATCACACCCAATTTTTTAAACGAGTAAATTTTTGGAATATGAACCCTACCCATTTGCCAAACATGTTGGATAGGATTCACGTCAAATTTTTAGGCCGTGTCAAATATTTACACTCCAATCTGCACTTCTACTTTAAAAAAATAATAATAATAATAAAAAGTTTATTATAAATCATCATTGAGCCGACTCATGGAGGCATAGCCCCACTACCGAGAGAAATTATTAGATGTGGAGTGCAGACGGGGAGAATCATCCACACACTAGTATAAAATCCAACTATGTACCATTCGGTACCGCTGAGTACCATTAAATACCGCTTGGTACCCTATGTGTGTGCAGACGATGCTCCCCCATCTGCACTCCGCACCTAATATTTTTTTTCCACTACCGAATGAGG
>NW_021587884.1:0-335 GCF_001605985.2 Dendrobium catenatum
TTTTTTTTTTTGATCTTTACTTTATAAATTCTACACCAACTTAGACTGTTTAACAACATCTTATAACTAATCTATTTGAATTTTTTGGGTTTGAAAGGTTGTAATGATAAAATAAGAGAGTTTATGTGAAGAGTCAACATTTTCGTGCGAAAAATCTAAAAATAAAGGAAAATAACGAAGTGAATCTATTGAAATGATTCTACTTGTGCTTGTGGTTGGTTCAAAATGAAACATGCACTTTCTCATGATTGCGAAAGGTATTGATACAGCACAGTAGACAAATAAAAACAACAACAATTATAATATTATTTAAGTTTTTCTCACTATTTCAATAT
>NW_021587885.1:0-934 GCF_001605985.2 Dendrobium catenatum
CAGATGTCGGGCAGGTACGCGAAATGAAATTTTTTTTGTTTTCTTTAAACTGTCGTATACAAGTCAACAGGGATCTCAGCACGCAGCGCGATGTCGACCCAAATAAATATTTAAAATGCCCCCAGTCTGATCAGGGGGTTTTGAAATGCATTCTTGCTATACAAGAAAATTTCAAAGTGTTGATGTAAGTATACACTGATAACTATGCACATAAAAATTTGATCATCACAAAATACATTAGTCATGGAATTTTCATGCATAATATTTCTTTAAATGTCGACCGTTAATAGGTGGCATAGGCCTCTGACCATTCAGATCGATCAACTGATATGCTTCTCCTTGGTACACTTTCTCGATGACAAAGGGGCCTTCCCAATTGGATGCGAATTTGCTACCGATTTTTCAGTGTGGGATGATTGGCCTTCTCAGCACCAGGATCCATTTCCCTTCTTGAAATGTCTAAGGACGCACCATCCGATCGAAGGATTTCGCCATTCTTCCACGATAGATTTCCAGGTTTTGTTGAGCTTGTAACCTAAGTTCATCAAGTGCGTCGAGCTCTTCCATTCTGAGGCAGGCATTTTGTTCTTGAGACAGCTCGTTCTGGATAGCGACTCGAAGGGATGGGAGTTCAACTTATAATGGCAACACTGCTTCAACTCCAAATATAAAATGCATGTGCTAACAACAATGTATTATGCCCATGCAAAGATCTTCCTCAGTCCGAGAAAATATAGTTGAAAAGCGATGGGATTTATTAAAGGATTATTCAAGATGTCGACCATCGAGGATATTGTATGTAGGGGCCATCTTTAGGACCCACTTTTGATAAATTTTATTAATGGTGGATCTCTAGGGGTACACACTAGATGTCATACTATTATTTGAATATATATTTTTTTAGAGATGCGAGTCTCTATATTTGTTTTTCCCT
>NW_021587886.1:0-215 GCF_001605985.2 Dendrobium catenatum
AGCATCAAAGTGAGATAAAATTGTAAAAGTAATTAACCCCTTAATTTTGTGTTTTTTTGTAAAAGAGTATGACAAAAAATAATATCTTAAAAAAGATGTATATACAAAATAGTTAAATTTTTTATCAAAATAGATAATACTTGTTTAAAATTAAAAAATAAATTTTTTGATAAAATTAAATGAATTTTAAATTTTATCTTGAAAATTTCATTCTC
>NW_021587887.1:0-402 GCF_001605985.2 Dendrobium catenatum
TGATCGCTGGATCGTCCATGACGATCTATTCAAAAACACTTAGTCACTTCTCGGCGATTAATATCGGCCATCACAAATTCAAGGCGATGCTCTGGATGATTTTCCTCTGATTTGAACTGATCGGCCTGGACGATCGTGATATCGTCTGGGACAATTAAGCCAATTTTCAATCATCCAATTTGCATTCAGGTCGATGCTCTGGCCGATCTCATGGGATTTATACTGATCGGCCAGGATGATGTCCATATCTGCCTAGACGATATTTTCGGCAACTTGCAATTAATGAGCTCCTTTGAAGCTCTTCTATTTAAGAGCTCTTGTTCAATATTTTTGAACATCCTTGGCTGCTGTCTTGACCCGAGAAAACCAAAAGGGGGGAGAGAGAGAGAGAGAGAGAGAGAG
>NW_021587888.1:0-1093 GCF_001605985.2 Dendrobium catenatum
TAGGGTGTGAAATTATTTCTATTCAAAGTGATCATGATGGAGAATTTGAAATAAGAGATTTGAATAATTTTATAAGGAAAAAGGTATTGATCATAACTTTTCTGCACCTAAAACCCCTCAGCAGAATGGGATAGTCGAAAGGAAAAACAGAACATTAATAGAAGCCGCCCGAGCAATATTGGCAAAATATTCACTTCCTAAATATTTTTGGGCTGAGGCGGTTAGCACAGCATGTTATGTTCTTAATAGGGTAAATGTAAGATCTAAATTGAATAAAATATCCTATGAGTTGCTAAAAGGGAGAGCACCTAATTTGTGTCATTTGCATGTTTTTTGTTGCAAGGTGTTCATTCATAACAATGAAAAATCTATCTTAGGAAAATTTGATCCAAAATCAGATGAAGGAATTTTTGTTGGATACTCAAGTGTTGGAAAATCTTATAAAGAATTCAATATAAGAACTTTGGTAATTAAGGAGACCACACATGTTGTATTTGATGAATATGGAAATATGGAAGAGCCATATAAATTAGAAGATGAAATTGAGATTAACTCCCAAAAGATTGATAAATTGAACTTGGAAGAAAACTTGGAAGAAAATATGAAAGAAAATTTGGAGATAGAAAACCCTTGGCCTAAAGATCTGAGATTTTCTAAAAACCACCCAAGGGAATTGATCATAGGTGAACCAAGTGAGGGTGTAAGGACTAGGCGTGGATTAAATAAGGAATTTAATCATTCAGCCTTCATTTCAACTATAGAACCCACTAATATTGATCAAGAACTTTCTGCTGAATGTTGGAATTTGGCCATGCAAGAAGTGTTGAATCAATTTGTAAGAAATAAAGTTTGCGAATTAACTATAAGGCCAATGGATCAATGTGTAGTTGGAACTAAGTGGGTATTCAAAAACAAAATGAATGACTCAGGAGTAGTCATTAGAAATAAGACTAGATTAGTTGCTAAGGGGTATAAACAGATTGAAGGGATTAATTTTAAGGAGAATTTTGCCCCTGTAGCTAGACCTGAAGCAATTAGGATTTTGTTAGCCTTTACCTGTTTTAGAGGATTTAAATTGTATCAAATGGATGTC
>NW_021587889.1:0-353 GCF_001605985.2 Dendrobium catenatum
CTATGAGGCGTTTTTGGGCAGAATTGCGCAAAGGCGCACCTCAAGGCGCGCCTCTAATTGCGCAATTTTAAACAGAGCTTTAAATTCAGCACCTCGACGATGACGTTCCTCCCTTCTTCCTTCAAAATCCCCCCCTCGACGTTGAATTCTTTCGAATTCAGCACCTCGGCGATGAGATCCCTCTCTCCTCCCACCAAAATCATCCTCTCCCTTCTGTCATATCCCATACTCATCTCTTCCCTCGAAAGAGGCTCTAGAGAAGGCATGTCGTTCTCTTCCTCTAGGATCTCCACCTCCGAATTTCTCCTCCTCCGTGAGGGGTTCGGATTTCCTCCCATGCCATGGCCGTCGGC
>NW_021587890.1:0-203 GCF_001605985.2 Dendrobium catenatum
TTTTATTTTAATGTCACCTTAATTTATATATATTATATTAAAAAACTATTATGTCGTGTCCACGCCGCACCCGTCTTATATTTTTAAAAATTGTCGTGTCCCGTGTCCGTGTCGTGTCGTGTCCGTGTCGCCGTGTCAGTGTCGGTGCATCCTAGGTAGCAATATAATGCATATCATTAGACAAGTTCCTGTTCAAATAATAT
>NW_021587891.1:0-283 GCF_001605985.2 Dendrobium catenatum
ATTAATTGGATCAATTTTACATTATAAAATTCATAGAATTCATTTTAGAGCTTAAAAATTATAAAATATATCCATAAATTTATTTATTTTATTTAGAAAATTCTGATGAAATCAATTTGCAAAATCAACACCTAACGATTCCAAAATCTTCACTTATACCAACATGTGTCAATTTTTTAAGGATTTACACTTGTATAAAAAAACTATTATAATTAAAATACAATAATATTAATCTTATGGTGAAGACAGTTTTCAAATTTGACTTATAATGATTCCTAAAATT
>NW_021587892.1:0-287 GCF_001605985.2 Dendrobium catenatum
GAACCAAGAGAAGTCACACTCACCACCAACCCTATTCGCTAGCTTTGGGCAGCATAGGGGACACTTGGCACTCATCCAAAACCACTCCAAATCAAATCTCAACCATCCAATCCAAAAGCCAAAGGTAAAGTGGGGGAAAACTTGACCTAAAGGTGGCTTCTTCATCATTCCCTTTGATATGATCAAAAGCTCCAAAACTCCAGCAGCCCCCAACCTTCTAAGAGCTCCTCCTACACACTCCAGCACATTCCAAGTCCTTCTCAAGCTTTTCCCAACCATTTCCAAGC
>NW_021587893.1:0-226 GCF_001605985.2 Dendrobium catenatum
CATGCTTTCTTGCTTTTGATTTAGTGCATAAGTTTTTGATGCAATCAAAAATTTGGGAGAGGAGGGACCCAAAAAAATTCAACTTGTGTTGACCCCCCCCTTGCATACATCAAACTCCCCTACTTGAAGAACTCATCTCCCGATGAGTTGGCTTTTGTTTTTTTATTTTTTTGACTTAATAAAAAAAAGCACAACAAAAAAATCAACCTAGACTTAGACTCACAAC
>NW_021587894.1:0-1417 GCF_001605985.2 Dendrobium catenatum
TCCAAAAAAATCGGAAAAAATTTAGAAAAATAGGGAAATTCGAAAATGGCAATAACTCCCTCCTATTCTCTCCCAAACCTATAAATAGCCCCCCTTGGCCTTTAGGAAATTTGCAACTTCTCTTTCTTTCTCTCTCTGGCTCTCTGGCGGCTGAGGCCTCCGCTATTTGCGAGCGAGAAACTTCCCCTGCTCGAATTAGCGCCCTCTTCGCGCGCAGGAGTTACGGGATTTCCCTTCCTTCCCCCACGGCTTTCTGACGGTTGAGGCTTCCGCTATTTGCGAGCGGGAAATTTCACCTGCCTAAATTAGCGCCCCTCTTCTCGTGCAGGAGTTACGGGATTTCCCTTCCTTTCCCCACGGCTTTCTGACAGTTGAGGCCTCTGCTATTTGCGAGCGGGAAACTTCCCCTGCTCGAATTAGTGCCCCTCCTCGCGTGCAGGAGTTACGGGATTTTCCTTTTTTTTACCACGGCTTTCTAACGGTTGAGGCTTCCGCTATTTGCGAGTGGGAAACTTCCCCTGCTCGAATTAGCGCCCCTCCTCGCGTGCAGGAGTTACGGGATTTCTTCTCCTCCCTCACGGCTCTCTGGCAGCTGAGGCTTCCACTATTTGCTAGCAGAAAATTTCCCCTGCTCGAATTAGCGCCCCTCCTCGTGCGCAGGAGTTACGAGATTTCTTCTCCTCCCCCACGGCTCTCTGGCGGCTGAGGCTTTCGCTATTTGCGAATGGAAAATTTCCCCCGCTCGAATTAGCGCCCCTCCTCGTGCGCAGGAGTTACGGGATTTTTTCTCCTCCCCCACGGCTCTCTGGAGGCCGAGGCTTTCGCTATTTGTGAGCGGGAAATTTCCCCTGCTCGAATTAGCGCCCCTCCTCACGCGCGGGAGTTACGGGATTTCTTCTCCTCCCCCACGGCTCTCTGGCTGAGGCTTCCGCTATTTGCGAGCGGAAAATTTTCCCTGCTCGAATTAGCGCCCATCCTCGCGCGCGGGAGTTACGGGATTTCTTCTCCTCCCCCACGGCTCTCTAGCGGCTGAGGCTTTCGCTATTTGTGAACTGGAAATTTCCCCTGCTCGAATTATCGCCCCTCCTCGCGCGCAAGATTTACGGGATTTGAATGCCATTTGAGCGGAAGTTTGCTGGCGAGTAGTAGTCCGCCGATGAGGAGAAGTCCGATGACAAGGAGAAGTCCGACATCCGGTAGAAGTACGGCCTTGGGAAGAAGACCGATGAAAGTTTGTCAACGGGCAGAAGTCCGACGATGAGTAGACGTCTGCTGACGAGTAGAAATCCGAGGACAAGGAGAAGTCCGACGTCGGGTAGGAGTACGACCTTGGGCAGAAGACCGACGAAGATTCGTCGATGAGCAGAAGTCCGACGACGAGCAGAAGTCCGCTGACGAGCAGAAGTCCGACGATGCG
>NW_021587895.1:0-255 GCF_001605985.2 Dendrobium catenatum
TGCTGTTGCGCTTGGATAGAATGGTTAGAGTAGCGGCAGATGGATGTCCCAATCTTCTGTGCCAAAGATCTTGGACGTGCTGAATGGAGAGAAGAGCAAGGGTGTCGTTGGGGATGATGGATCGGGCTGGACCGCGGAAGGGGTATAGACCGTTAATAGATGGACCCGTGAGAAGACGGCGGTGGGTCTTCCGGTCCTGTATTTCGTAGCCGTTAGGGGAGAAAATAATGATGCAGTCATTGTCTTCAGTTAATT
>NW_021587896.1:0-247 GCF_001605985.2 Dendrobium catenatum
AATCATGACCCATGTAAAGCCTTAACTCAAACAAGACCTTAGAACCCCTTTTCTTTTAACGACATTTCACTTAACACTTAATTAAATAGCTTCACACACATACTTTAGTAAACGAACAACATAGCTTTCCAAGTTGACCACCACTGCAAGCTTAGAGAAAAAGTTCAATAAAATTTGTCAAGGAAATTTCTATAGCAAAGGAGCTCTACACACCTAATTAGAGATTTTTTTTTTTTGTTTGAGGAAC
>NW_021587897.1:0-563 GCF_001605985.2 Dendrobium catenatum
ACATGGACATTTTCACTTCATTTCATAAGTTTAGCTGGCCAATAATTTAAGAGAAGTATTAACATATAGTAAGTTTTAGTGAGCATCCTTAGCCCACCCCAATTACTTTTGACAAGCTTTATAAATCATCATTCTCCATTTACCTTTATCCACTGGTGCCTGAACTGTCAACTTTTAGTGAAACTTTTCGTTCAAACTTCAAGCTATGCTTGGCCAATCAATTTTATTTTCTCTTTACACATTAACTTTATTTGGTCTTCTTATTGGTTCATCATCTAAGTTCCATAATGTATACTCAAATCACTTGATTCTCTTTTTCATTGCCTTATTTGCAATAGTTGCAAACTCAAAATGTGACATCTTGATTCCTAATTAAGAGTGCAATGAGTGATCGTTCGGGCAGAGACCTTGACTAGAGCAACTTCTGACATGCTTCTAAGATGGCTGACTTATTAGAAAAAAGGGGAACATAAATGAATTTTAAAACCCATATTGGAAGAGTAGAAAAGATTGAGCTTATAAATAATGTATCCGACCCAAATATGTGAGGTGTTTATTGGTGT
>NW_021587898.1:0-249 GCF_001605985.2 Dendrobium catenatum
TATTGATGCTTTGAACCTAACCTTCTAGGTTCACCTTGCTTTGTATTTAAATTTTTTAAAATCTTTTGTTTAAGCTATTGAGTTGTTAAAATTTGCCATTTTTTACTTTATTTATTTAATATTGTTTAGATTTTACTCCATTTTTTATTTCATGATCACTGTTTTGAGAGCCAGTGATATAGAGTCCACCATGCATGAATAGAGCTTCCCCTTAATCCGGTAGGTAAGAGTCTTAATAGTCTATCTTAG
>NW_021587899.1:0-237 GCF_001605985.2 Dendrobium catenatum
CCTCTTCCTCCCGATGGATTTCAGAGTTGGTGTTCTTCGCTGCGGGCCCTTTTGCATCAGACGCCGCCGATTGGGTTTGAAACTCCAACATCTTTTTCATCATATCCCGTAGATCGGCCACTTGTCCTTCCATCGAGGACATTCTTTTTTCTACGGTTTCCTTGATTTGATTTATCTCTCCTTCAATCCTCTCCTCCAAATCATCCACCTTCTTAGCCGCCATCTCCTACGGCTTGC
>NW_021587900.1:0-326 GCF_001605985.2 Dendrobium catenatum
AAGAGCAACTGTGAGGAGAAAGGGGTTAAAAGAGGCGGGGAAACGGCACCGCCACTGGTTTTGGTGTCTTGTGGGTGAGGCGCGCCTGTTTTATATACATTCGCTGGGCCGCCAAAGGTTTGAAGATTGAAGGCGGTACGATTGCCAAGAATGCCCCCGGTGCCGCTAACCTGGCCTAAGACTTTTTTGGTATTTCTTGCAAAAAAAGTTTGTTTACCGTTTTGGTGGGACCGGCCGGCCCAATACTTGGTGCTTGGATAAGGTTAGTGTCGTATTTCCATACTTAAATTTGGACTGATTTGCAAATTTTACAAATATTTTGCAGC
>NW_021587901.1:0-377 GCF_001605985.2 Dendrobium catenatum
AAAAGCTTTTAAAAACTTATTTTATGAAAACCGCTCTAATACCACTTGAAAGTTCGTTAGGGATTGTAGGCCCTATCTGAACTGGCCCAAGGCAAACAAAGAGAGAGGTGATTTGGAAAACTATAAAATCAAGGATAAAACTCCAAACCAAAATCACCACAATCAAAGTGCGGAAATTAAAATGCGGAAGAAATAAAAAGAAAGAACACGCCAGATTTATAGTGGTTCGGTTAAACCTTGACCTACGCCCACTCCTTAGAGGCACCCCCCAAGTATTGCACTAAATTAGTGTCTCGCCTTTAACCCCCCACGGCTAGGCGGAGAAACCCTTACAAAATCAGTTCCACCTTCCCCGGTGCGGCGGAGTCGTCGGGTCC
>NW_021587902.1:0-387 GCF_001605985.2 Dendrobium catenatum
ACCAGAATATCAATTATGAAAGGCTTCCAATTTTTTTTTTAAATGTGGTAGAATTGGGCATGTGGAGAATTCATGTTCTGACGAGAGCTTGGAGGTGAAGTTAAAACAAAAAACTATTCCTAGTTTGGTAGAGGAGAGAGCTTCTTCTGTTATAAAAGAATCACAAGTTCAGACAAATATTCATGAAGGAGATAAAATCAGGAATGATACATATTGCCCATGGATTCATGTGAATTATGGGAGGAAGAGGAACTTTACAAAATTCCAAAACAAATGGGTACGTCAAGTAGAGACGGCAAAAGGCAAAACTAATGAAGATACGGGAAATCAACTAAAGGAAGGAGTAGATTTGAAGGTGAAGATCAAACAAGATAACCTCAATTCTCA
>NW_021587903.1:0-559 GCF_001605985.2 Dendrobium catenatum
AGGAGTTGAACCAATTTGTTAGGAATGAAGTTTGAGATCTTGTAGAAAGACCTAAGGGGAAAAGTGTAGTTGGGACAGAGTGGGTCTTTAAGAACAAGGTGAATGATTCAGGAGTGGTGGTTAGGAATAAAACAAGATTGGTGGCTAAGGGGTATAACCAAATAGAAGGAAGAGATTTTGAGGAGACATTTGCCCCTGTAGCTAGATTGGAAGCCATTAGAGTGCTATTAGCCTTTGCCTATTATATATTATTTAAGCTTTATCAAATGAATGTCAAGAGTGCCTTTTTGAATGAAGAAATAAAAGAGAATGTGTTTGTAGAACAACCCGAAGGTTTTGAGAGTTCCCAATTTCCAAATCATATTTTTAAATTAAAAAAGGCTTTGTATGGTTTAAAGCAGGCACCAAGAGCATGATATGTGAGGCTTAGAACATTTTTACTAGAAAGGGAGTTTGTTAAGGGGAGCGTAGACACCACCATTTTTCTTAGAAAAATTGGAGATGATTTACTCATTGTTATAATTTTATGTGGATGATATACTCTTTGGATCTCCTAATA
>NW_021587904.1:0-1145 GCF_001605985.2 Dendrobium catenatum
CAGTGGGGCTTGGGTAAGGGCGACATTTATTTTTGGCAAGACAACTGGTTGGGTAATACTGCGATTGATGCTTACTTAAATACCCATACCTTGGAAACTGTTAAAGTGTCTTCTTTCTTTTTAAATAATGGTTGGAATATTGATAAGTTAAAAGAGATTTTACCTATCTGTTTGGTGGACATGATTTTGAAAATTCCTTTACAGCTGAATTGCAATGATCAAATTCTTTCGAGTGTGTCCTCCAATGGTAAATTTAAACTCAAAAACCTGTGGGATAATTTTCGGATTCCTTATGTTAAATCACCTATTTTTGCGGCTATTTGGCATAGTTCGTTTCCTATCATCTATTCTACTTTTGTTTGGAGGTGTATTAAAGGTTTTCTCCCTGTTGACAATTTGATTCAAAGAAAAGGTATTACGTTAGTTTCTAAGTGTTTTTGTTGTTTTAATTGTGAGGATATTGACCACCTTTTCATTAATGGGTTGATTGCTAAAAAAGTTTGGAGTTATTTCAACAACATTACTGATAAGAATTTTACGACGATTAATACCTTGCATTTGATGTTTGAGAGCTGGTTTCATTCTAGTAAAGGGCATATTTTTAATCTTTTACCCATCCTTATTCTCTAGTATATTTGGAGGGCTAGAAATGAGGCTAAACATGAAAATATGAAGATGGATGCTAATATTATCATTGATAATGTGAAAAGAAAGGTTTTGCAGCTCTTTAATTTCAATATTTTATCTAGTAAAACCTTTTATAGATGTAAGAATTTGGCTGAGTTATTTGGGAATACCCTCGATCAAGTCTCTCCCGCTATGGCTGATTCTTTTGTTTACTGGATAAAACCCAAACATCCTTGTGTGAAATAGAACACTAATGGATCTGTGGGTTTGCTGAGGGCTGGAGCGGGAGGTATTATTCATGATTTTTGTGGAGAGGTCGTGGCTGCCTTTGCTACTCCTCTTCAGATTAATGATGTTATTTCTGCTGAGCTGAATGCGTTAATTTTGGGGCTGGAACTGTGTATTAAATATGGTTGTAATTCTATATGGATTGAATTAGACGCTATGTTTATTGTTCAAAGTATTAAAGATTGGGCCACTGGTAATGCTAACTATTTTTATCTTTTTAGAAAAGTTAA
>NW_021587905.1:0-808 GCF_001605985.2 Dendrobium catenatum
AACAATATTTTGCTTAGTTTTAATAGCCACCATTTGCTCATTCACATTTTAAAAACAATTAACTAAATAAATATTGGAGTTATTAATCACTCCTTGTAAAGTAATAGGGTCCTCGACAATGTTAGAAAATGTTTCATTATCAATGGTGGATTGGCCTATTTGTTCCTCGGTAATATTCTGTGAGTTTGTAATAATTTCCCCAACCAATTGCTGGACTGAAATATTAATATTCTAAGTTGGCGAATGAACTAAATTAGTATTTCCTTTCGATTGTTTGGAAGAATCCTTCTACATATGAAGATGGGGATGTAACTTGTAACATTCATTTAAAGCAAAATAGTTCATTTTATAACGAGAGTAGAAAATAGGCAAGTTTTCAAAATCAAAATTTTGGAAATGCCCATTTAGATCTGACCCAAAGAAAACTTCATTAGAATGTTTCTTAAAAATATCCAACTCGATCAAAATAAGTCCACCAACAAATGGGAGATCAAAGTAGTAGCCTGGTCCGCCTTTAAAGGCCTAACAAAAATATAAGCAAGATCAAACAAAATTTGGAAATGAAGTCCTAGATTTAGAAAATAAATCCACATAGGAGCTACAGGGGACTCTTCTCGAACATCAAAATCAGGAGTCGATTTCAATAATTGCATATGACATGGTTTAATATAATATGCCATCCTAAAAAAAAGTGCTATTGTAATCAAGATTATTAGAAAGTTAAATTGCAATGTGTCTTTGATCTAGTAAACCAATATGAATGGATCTAGGGAGTTTCAAATTCATAAAAAATTTATGTACGATATTC
>NW_021587906.1:0-518 GCF_001605985.2 Dendrobium catenatum
CAATGAAGTTTGCTTACTTACAAGAAACTACTATCGTTCACTCTAATTACAATAATTGTCCTACTTAAATAAAAATAATGTTTTTTTATATTCTATCACTAAATAAAATAGTAAAAATATTGTATACAATATTTAAATAAAATGTTTAGAATTGATAAGTGTAAATTTTATAACATTTCCATTAAGTCTCTTCATTATAGATGTGATTTAAATCATATGCATCCCTAGATCTCAGTTGGGCTTGTAGGGGCAAAAAGGATATATGTCAACCTCCTATAGTTATATTATCTCTTTAAGAAGCTAGAATACTTTACATCCTATGTCTAGGCATGCAAACATCATATCTCAATATTCCTAGTTGTTCGTGCATTCCTCCACCAAGGGTATTCATCACACTAGATTTTAATTACACATATGACCACTATGTCCAATAAATTAAGAATGAGATAATATTGAAAACACCATTTAATATTTATTGAACAAAAGTATTCATTAGTACTTAACATGCACTTTACATC
>NW_021587907.1:0-761 GCF_001605985.2 Dendrobium catenatum
TTCACCCTCCTGGCGACGGAAGAGAACCTTCTCCTTTTCTCCCTCCTGGAGAAGGCAGAGTACCTAGAGGTCATGGATGTAAAAGAGCCTTTCCCTTAGAGATCCTCCCACAAATTCTTCTAGGCCATAGGAGGAACAAGATGCAACAAGTTTGGAGCAACCATGTGATCTCCCTCACACCTCTTCTCCCTCACAACGCTCACCTTCACCTTCCTCACTCAAAACCCTAAAGAACTTCTCAAGAGCTCTCTCCCCTTGGAATCCCTCTCTCACCCCGTTCTCCCTATATGTAATTCTTACTGAAAAAAGACGAGATTAACACCTAAAAATAGGCTCCAAAATCCCTTTGTTTTCAAAAGTATCTGTTACTATTCGTACAGTACGATTCAATATCGTATAGTACGATATTCATAAACAGACTTTGTCCTGGTACGAAGATGTACGAATAGTTAAAAAATGATTCGTACTGTATAATATAATATCGTACGGTATGAGCAATAAAATACTATTCATACAGGATGATGGTCTGGACGATTAGATGTCGTCTCTGTTCATCGTATGGTACGATTACTATCGTATAGTACGATGAGACAAAAACCAAGAGATCATCCAGGACGATATCCTGGACGGTCACACTTCGTCTCTGTTCATCGTATGGTATGATCTTGTTCGTAGAGTACGATGTTCAAAATATAATTAGGCCTGGATTTCATGCACTAATCACGGGTTAATTTAATTAAGTATTTAAAATAAATCGTATA
>NW_021587908.1:0-249 GCF_001605985.2 Dendrobium catenatum
CTTGAATTTTCACAAGATTAGATAATTCGAAAACTAGAACTCACAAAGAGATCTAGTCCTCTCCGGCGAACTAGAACTCACAAAGAGATCTAGTCTTCTCCGGCGAACTCAATAAGAGATCTTGGAGGGAGGAACTCACAAAGAGAACAAGTAGTAAATTTCATTTCATCCAAAACTAAAACTATTACATAAGAAAAGGGCCATATATAGGTCTCCAAATGACAAAGAAAACAAAAGACTAAATTGCCC
>NW_021587909.1:0-301 GCF_001605985.2 Dendrobium catenatum
AGTTCTGTATGATCTTTATGGTTTATGTTTTTTGTTTTTACTTTTTCCTTGCAGATTGCTTGGAAAAAGTGTGGAAGATGGGTGATGATCTTGGAGTTTTGCAGATCCAGTGAAATCGTGTGACATCTACTAACGTGACTTGAGGATCATACTTTCTGTTTTTTCCAGATTCACGTTAATGGTACAAGATCTAATTTGATTTGTGTATTATAGAAAAACTTATATAGTTGATATATGTGTCAATGTTGGTGATGCAAGGAATCATGGATTGAGGCAGGAGAGTGTTATAATGTTTACAGAT
>NW_021587910.1:0-679 GCF_001605985.2 Dendrobium catenatum
GTTTGGCTAACTTATACATATATCTTTCTCCTTCTTATTTTTTGACCTACTCAACTGCTGTAGTAGGAAAAAGGCTACAAGCATAGAACAACTCAAACACTAAACCAGTGTTAAAGATTTGAAGTGTCGAAATTACAAACTCAACCAACTCAAACAAATTCAGAAATAAATCTTCAATCAATCAAACTCAATTCCCTCAAATGGGAAGTCTGATTTATAAGAATTAGGTTGTAAGACCCACTAACGGGCCACTTTCTACGAAAGCTATAAGTCCCAACACTTTGGTTACTTTCTACGAAAGTTGTAAATCCCAACCTAAATTTAAATCATACGGGCATCTTAGTCTAAGAGATTAAGCAGTAAGACCTACTTTTCAGGCAATTTCCTAAGGAAAATAATAAGACCTATCTCAAATCTAATTCAAAACTCTTGGGCAGCCTTGTTTATAAGACTTGGTTGTAAGACCCGCTACCCAGCAACTTTCGTAGGAAAGCAGTAAGCCCAATCATAGGGGAAAAGTTTTAGGTAGAAATTGACCTAACCCCAAAACCCAATTAAAACCCTGGGCCACTTCTAATAGAAGTTGTAAGTCCGACATCTGAGGGAAGTGTTTAGGTGATAATACACTTAGACCCCTCACTTGGGCATCCTAATCTATAGGATTAGGTTGTAAGACCCG
>NW_021587911.1:0-612 GCF_001605985.2 Dendrobium catenatum
AACGACTTTCCCTTCCTTCGAATCGGAGGCTACAACAAGTTGATCAGAAGGAACAAAGGAGCTCACCTGTTTGCTTCTCCGACCTTTTCGTAGCTGTTCGGCTTCACTCGATCGACGAATTTCCCTTCCTGTCGGGATCGGAAGTCACAACATTTTGATCGGAACCAACAACTGGAGCCCGCCGGCTGCGAAGATAACTTTCTCTCGGTCGTGCGCTTCTTCGGCCTCTTTGATGTTGCTCGACTTCACCTGCTCGACGACTTTCCATTCCTGTTGGATCGGAAGTTACATTTTGATCGGAAGCACAAACGGGAGTTCGCTTGCGGTGAAGATAACTTTCTCCCCTTTGAGTTGCTTCTCCGGATCCTCCTTTGCTGTTCAACTTCGCTGCTTCGACGACGTTTCCTTCCTGTCGGGTTCGGAAGTTACGACATTTTGTTCGGGAGATACAACGGGAGCTCGCGTTGCTTCTTCGACTCTTCGTGGCCGTGCGACGTCGCTCCTTCAACGACCTTCCCTTACTGTCGGATCAGAGGTTAAGACATTTTGATCGGGTGCAAGAACGGAAGCTGCTCGCTGTGAAGGCAACTTTCTCCCTTACCTGCACTTCTT
>NW_021587912.1:0-205 GCF_001605985.2 Dendrobium catenatum
TTAAGCAGGACGTCGGGTCTGAACGTCGGGCCTTAAGCATGATGTCGGGTCTTCAGCAGGACGTCGGGACTGAACGTCGGGTCTTAAGCAGGACGTCAGGTCTTCAGTAGGACGTCGGGTCCTCAAAAGGACGTAGGGACTGAACGTCGGGTCTTCAGCAGGATGTCAGGCCTTAAGCAGGACGTCGAGACTGAACGTCGGACCT
>NW_021587913.1:0-267 GCF_001605985.2 Dendrobium catenatum
TATATATATCATTAGTAAAAAAAAATTAACCATTTTTATTTTTAAAATTTATCCAAATTTCAAATAGGTTAGACCTCATGATATCCAAGTTTTCCATCTAAAAACTAAGGTGACTCCTTACTAGGGGTGCAACCAAGTTAAGCCTGCTTACGAGCTGAGTCGAGCTCAACTCAGTAACAGGCTCGACGAGTTGAGCTTATCGAGCTCGTGAGTCGAGCTCGAACACTATTTTGAGCTGGATAGTTTATCAAGCTCGAACAATCTATT
>NW_021587914.1:0-213 GCF_001605985.2 Dendrobium catenatum
ATCCTAGTTTAATCCAGTTTTCTTTTACTTTTGGTTAACATTCTTCATTTCCTAAGGATTAGACATGTAAGTGGTGGATAACACCCTTCGTGGAATCATCCTAGTTTAATCTAGTTTATTTTCCTTTTGCCTAGGATTCTTTTAGTTGAATCCAGTTTTCTTTTACTTTTGGTTAGCATTCTTCATTTCCTAAGGATTAGACATGTAAGTGGT
>NW_021587915.1:0-208 GCF_001605985.2 Dendrobium catenatum
ACGTCGGGCCTTGAGATGGTGGTGCGGAGAAACTGCGACGGTGGTTCGACGAGGCTCCGGCGGTGGTCCGGCGAGACTCCGGCGGTTGTCCGGCGAGGCTCCTGCAGTGGTCGAGGAGGAGCTTCTTCCTCCTCTTCTCCTCTTCTCTTCTTGCTTCTCTTGCTTGGATCTCCTCTTATGAGAAATGAGGGTTCTATTTATAGATTTT
>NW_021587916.1:0-266 GCF_001605985.2 Dendrobium catenatum
TAAAGGATGGTTCCTATGAACCAATGGTAAAGAAAATTGCCAAATTTTATGTATCTGATCAGTACAAGTGGTACTCCCGAGACGGGTGTTATATTTACATGTTAAACCATCATGAAACTTTCATATTCATGTTATGCATTTGAGACTATCATATGAGGCAAAATGTTAAAGGAAAAATGGAAATGTTATGAAGGAAAAAGTACTTGAAAGTTGAGGTAAAGGTATGCACTTCCTCTAAGAAAAAGTTTCTTTATGTTGATGTTTCT
>NW_021587917.1:0-311 GCF_001605985.2 Dendrobium catenatum
AATCCCAAAAAATATTTAAACACTTGCTGATCTCTCCCTATATCATTTCTGATCTTTGTAGTTAATTTCAAGAATTTTAGGACTCATTTGGGTTCAAATCATTAAAAGGGCCCTTAATTGAAATAATTTAATAATTCCAATAAATACCCAAATTTACAAAATTCATAACTAATTGTAAAAAATTATAAATCAATCAAACTCAGTGGCTAATGACTCTAATTAAAATCTAGTATTTTCCAAAAATTTCAAACCCTCAAAATCTGGTCAAAGTCAAAAGGTCAACATTTTGGTCAACTCTAGTCAAAACCGGG
>NW_021587918.1:0-338 GCF_001605985.2 Dendrobium catenatum
ATTTGAATTCCAGTCGCCAAATGCAGGAGGAGAAGACAGAAAAGCTCTAGCAGAGGATAACGGAGCCCTTGTTGATGGACGTCAAACATCAAGTTTACCTCTGGCAGCTGGAAGTCAGCGAACGTCATTCTCCATTAGTTCCCCATGATTTCTGTGGAGAATAAAATTTGAAAATTTATGTTGTAAAAGCCAAATTTCCTCAGACCTCTCTCTAACTTCTCTCTCTAATCATTGTAAAAGTCCTAGACCACCTTAAATTAATCTGGTGGCTAGGGTTTCAAATTAAAAACACATTGTATAGTATGAGTAGTTCACAGAGAATAGCCTTTGAGCCATAG
>NW_021587919.1:0-358 GCF_001605985.2 Dendrobium catenatum
GCAAAATATTCAAAATATTTCAAAATATCCCCTCTAAAATTTAATTTTTTTTTTTAGGGTGGGCATTTGGCCCCCTCAATACAATGGGGATCCGCCCATGTTTGAGAGGTAGGGATTTGCATTACGTTGGTCTAGTTGACCACGCTGATTAGAGTTGTAGTCGATCAGGTGATGAGGGGCTCATGATGATCAATCTAATTGTTTGACATAAGATTGTGACTTAAAATTTTTTTGAGTTTTAAATTTTTTGTAATAAAAAGTTACTTTAAAATATAGAAAAAAAACTGCCCCAAATGATGGATAAATTATTATGTGCGGAGATTATTAAGGCACATAAGTTAGACCTTATCAATTGCTG
>NW_021587920.1:0-225 GCF_001605985.2 Dendrobium catenatum
AAGAAAGAAGAAGGAATGGAAGTACCTTGAAGATCTTTCCAAACAAAAGAACCATCTACAGCCAAATTAGCACATAAGTTCGCTAATTTGTTACCCAACTGATTGGTAAAAGAAAAAATAACTTGTTTGAAATCAAGTAAGAAATCTAAACTATCATCAATAGCATAGCTAACCTTCCAACTTTTGAATTCTTTTTGGAGCAAATAAATGATGTTAAGGTTGTCT
>NW_021587921.1:0-281 GCF_001605985.2 Dendrobium catenatum
TCACCAATAAAAATCATCAGAAACTCACATCAGAAAAAGTATACGTACAGAAATCGAACAATCGTACAGAAATTGAATAATCGTACAGAAATCGAACAATCGTACATAAATCATATAACAGACAGTACAGATAATAACTCAATCAGAAATCAAACATCGGATACGAAAGACTGAAGTCATATCAAATCGAAGTTCAGAACAGATATCATATAGCTTTAAAATCACAGAGCAGACAGAATCGTAAAGAATAATCAGAATAACTCACAGAGCAGATTCAGATA
>NW_021587922.1:0-570 GCF_001605985.2 Dendrobium catenatum
TAATATAGTGTAGTTATATAGTATAGAGTATATGTAGTATAGTGTAGTTATATAGTATAGAGTAGTAGTAATAGTGTTATATAGGGTAGTAGTATTATAGTGTAGTTATATAGTATATAGTAGTATTAGTATAGTGTTGTATATATAGTATAGAGTAGTGGTAGTATAGTGTAGTATATTTAGTATAGAGTAATTATGTAGTAGAGGAGTAGTAGTATAGTGTTATATATATAATATAGTGTAGTTATATATTTTAGAGTAGTAATAGTATAGTGTAGTCTATATAGTATATAATAGTTGTAGTATAGTGTAGTCTATATAGTATAGAGTTGTTATATAGTATATAGTAGTTGTAGTATAACATAGTTTATATAGTATAGAGTTGTTATATAGTATAGAGTATTAGTATAGAATAGTTGTAGTATAGTGTAGTATATATAGTAAAGAGTAGCAGTAGTATAGTGTAGTATATTTATTATAGAGTAGTAGTATTGAGTAGTATTATAGTATAGTGTAGTTATATAATATAGAGTAGTAGTAATATATTGTAGTATATATATAATAGTGTAG
>NW_021587923.1:0-203 GCF_001605985.2 Dendrobium catenatum
GTCAAGTTGTTGAAAGGTTTATAGGCATTAAACATGTAGCATCAACTAATGCAGTTGCCTTAAAAACAGCCTTGGAAGAAATGCTTGCCAAACACTCATTGAGCATACATAGGATTCGAGGTCAAGGATATGACGGAGCATCTAATATGCGTGGAGAGTTTCATGATTTGAAGGCCTTAATACTTAATGATAACCCTCATGCA
>NW_021587924.1:0-301 GCF_001605985.2 Dendrobium catenatum
TAAAAATATTTTTTATCCTCCTAAAAAATTCGTCAGCCTTCTGGTGCCCCCTCCCCTCGAAGGGTGGTTGGGGAGGGTACTTACCCTTTTGGCTAGACTCGATGGGATCAAATCAACAATGAGGAGTTTGGGAAGCAAATCGACTCCATCAATATCTTCAAATCTTCAGTCCACTTAGCCGGATCATTTAGGGCTTTAGCTCAGATGATGGGATCATATCAACCACAAGACTTCCTTCAAGTCTTTGTCGTGCTTGTTTGACACTACAGGAAAAATGACTATTACCGGCGGTTCCAACCGA
>NW_021587925.1:0-273 GCF_001605985.2 Dendrobium catenatum
GATGAGAGCCTTGAAGAGAAAGCCAAATGTAATAAAAAATTTCTGTGTTATACATTTCTAGAGTGAAGATAAATATTGCTTGTTGTGGCATACGCTTGAAAATAAAGCTATATACAACTAACGTTCATGGAACATGATGGGCATTTGGTTTCGCTGAACTTTCTCAGGGGTCAAATTCATGAAATCGGTCGTGATAGAGAAGTCTCTATTGAGGTTGTCATTGAAAGGTCAATGGTCGATGTAGATCATTGTATCGACGACTTTGACGGTTTC
>NW_021587926.1:0-940 GCF_001605985.2 Dendrobium catenatum
GTGAAATGTATTGGTGGAAAAGTGATTTGTGGTAGGAAGTGAGTGAGTTAGTTGTTTACTAGAAAATAGAAGTATTAAAGGGCAATGACTTTCTTTCTCTCTCTACCTCTCATTCTCTCCCCTTTCTTCTTCCCCTTTCTTGTTGCCTCGGAGTAAATATTGGAAAGGTACACAATATGCTTATAAAGTAAAGGTTCCAAAAGTGAAAGGAACAAAGCTAGTGTTCAAGCCCGAAGAAAGGTATGTCTTTTATTTTTCAGTAAATTTCAATTATTTTTATTATCAATTATTAAATATGCTTTCTAATCCCTGTTTTCTTTTCTTTATTGACATGAACTATGATGAATTGTACCGGTAGAGGGAACGAAAGGACAAGGAGCTAATGACGTCAGTCGCCTTTATCCAACCGGGTAGAGGTGCTACGGGCGGAACCACCGGGTCGTAGCCCCCGGTGACTGTGAGTATTCTAAACTTAGAAAACCTTTAGGGGCCCCCTTGATGTGGTTTGTGCGAACCCTTCCTTTAGGTCCTTGTAGTAACTTCAATTTTATTAGGATTATGTTTTTGTTTTATTTTAGATCCCCAAACTCTTTTTACACATGCGCAAAGTTCTAAGGGTTAGTAATAACCAAATTTTCACCCATATAATATTAGTGACATTTAAGGACAATAATTAAGGACTGAGTCTTAGAAAACCTAGACTTAGGATGCATGTACACTTTAGGATAGAAATATATAATCATAAAAAACTTAGTGACACCTCACCTTAGGATTAGTGAATATTTTTAAATTAAAATTTAATTAATTAGAAAACTTTAGCCAATAATTGACCTAGGATATATCAAAACCTCACATCTTACTACACTTACTTTGATTTGTTTGCTAGGACAACCGACTCTAGTTCTAGGTTAGGCCGGTGTTTATTTCATTACTGCACTGT
>NW_021587927.1:0-242 GCF_001605985.2 Dendrobium catenatum
TTTTAAATTTTATATATTTTTTAAAATAAAATAAGTAAAATAAAATAAATAACTAGTTAAAGACAAATTAAAACAAATAAAAAATAGCAGTATGTTCTTCCCCTTTGATATTATCAAAAATAAGAGGAGTACATAAAACCAAAATAATAAAAACTGACTAATAAAACATCAAATAATCCCTAATCGAGTTAAGACAATTTTTTTAAATAATCAAATATTCTCAAAATGAGAAAGTTACCTCT
>NW_021587928.1:0-202 GCF_001605985.2 Dendrobium catenatum
CCCTCAGGATCTAAAACAAACAAAGAACTCGCTCTGGAAGGCTAGGGTGAGTGAGAGAAGTTGTCTTGATCCAATGCTCTCAAAATCCACTTTTTTTTCCTATTCAAATGGCCTGGGCAAGTTTGAACGTCTTTGATGCATCAGAGGGCTCTCTCTGATAAAGGACAAGTGTCCCAAGCCGTTAGGTGGCAGGGAGAAAGGC
>NW_021587929.1:0-314 GCF_001605985.2 Dendrobium catenatum
CCACTTGGCTACATCCGCCCCTACCCCCGCGTACTGGTTTCAGTCTCTATCTACGATCAGATCCTTTCTGAACCCTCCCTATGACCGCTATCAAAGATAAGCTTTTTCCGATAGTTGCTAATTTTTTTTTTCATTAGAGGAAGCAAAGCTTCAACAAGCAAGTAGAAGCTTCCTGGCAAAGCTGAAAACAAAGAGGTTGGGCTGTTCACTTCATTGATTTGAGTCCACTTTACACTTTACTGAAGTTCAGAAGAAAGAAAGATAGGGGCCGGGGCACCGATCATGTCAAAGCCTCCTACCGAGCAAATTACTGA
>NW_021587930.1:0-219 GCF_001605985.2 Dendrobium catenatum
TATGTAATTTTGATGCCTATATTCTTGTTTTTTTTTTTTAATGATTATAGTACCATTATTTTACTGATTTAATAATTCTCATGCCTTTTATTGACTCCTAAATTCATTGTAGTGATTTTCCTACATTTATTATTTATTGTTTTTAGCTTTAGAAATGATAATTGATCATTCATGAGATTGATCTTATTGATTGAATTAAATATGCATACTGATTCTTCT
>NW_021587931.1:0-311 GCF_001605985.2 Dendrobium catenatum
GAAACAGAAGTAGGAATTTTCAATGAGAAAGCTCAATCTTGAACATTTACTAGCGAGTCAAAGGAAGAAAAGTAGGAGATGCCAGATTCGGAGAAACTCAGAGGCGACCTCAGTCTACCCTATGTTGGGCTTTATATTGTAAGAGAAAATTTTATATTTGCGTTGACATTTTATTAGAAATTTGGGATTTATATTCCCGGAAGGTGAGGACTTAAGATCTAAAAAGAATTTGCCTCTGAACCTAAATCTAATTTGAGTACTATAAAGTAGTGAACCGAACCTAACTAATGAAGTGCAAATCTGGACTTATC
>NW_021587932.1:0-228 GCF_001605985.2 Dendrobium catenatum
AATAGTCACTATCGGGTACAAAATAATAAATAAAATCCAAGAACTAGAGATAGAACTAAACTAGCAATTATGTATAGCCTCACTCTACATGCTTCTTGCCTTTACCTGAATTCATGTAAAATCACATAATTAGCATATAACCCAACAAGTAAGCACAACTTACCACTTAAATCAATATAAGACAAAAGAGAAACAATATTTTGTCAATCATATAACGAAATCTATGAA
>NW_021587933.1:0-2639 GCF_001605985.2 Dendrobium catenatum
AACATGTCGGTAGCGTCTGTCGATGTCCTCATCAGTTTACCTTTATAGGAAATGAGAGATGATCCAATCCACTAATAAAGAAGTTACAATACATAGATGTCTTACAATAAGAGAGAATTAACTTTCAAGAAATAACAAAAAAAGAGGATTAAACAAATACTTGAAAATTTTCCACTTTATATATTCCTCTAAAAGGTATTGTCGGTGCAATTAGATGATGTTTCAAACTTCTTGTGATTTTCTTTTATTTCTTTCTTCTTATGTTGAAAATTAAACTTGATTAATTGGGCCTTTAATTGAATGAGCCTTTTAATTGAGCCCATAGTCTAAAAAAGTCTTTAGAAGATTCTAAAATCCCACTTTATTATGAATGTTTTAGAGGATTGTAAAAATATATTCTAAAATAATTATTTAGAGAATTCTAGAATATGCAATTAATAACTTCTATAAAAGAAGAATTGAAATGTGTTGGCACAATCCTAAAGGGGAAGTCACTAGTATAAATAGGGGTGGTGTCTTTGTGTTTATTTATGAAGTAAAATCAAGAAGTTTAATAGTGAAATAAAAATGAGTTTTACAAGTGTTCATCTTCTCTTTTAGAATTCCTCCTCTTTCTATAGCCTCTTATTTTCCAACAAAGTGGTATTAGAGCCAAAGTTTCTTCCTAAAGAGATGGTGAGCAATGGTATGATCCCTTTCCAAGTCCCAACGCTCAACAATATCAACTATGACAATTGAAGCATCAAAATGAAGGCCCTTCTTGGAGCGCAAGATGTATGGGAGATGGTATAAAATGGCTACAAGGAGCCACAAGATAAGTCAAGTTTATCCCAAGCTCAAAAGATAGTCTAAGAGATTCAAGGAAGAGAGACAAGAAGACTCTCTATCTAATCTTTCAAGTATTAGATGTTGATGCTTTTAAGAAGATTTTCGATGCGAAGTCTGCCAAAGAGGCATGGGAGAAGATTCAGACCTCTTACAAAGGAGCGGAGCAAGTCAAGAAGGTGCGTCTCCAAACAATAAGAGGTGAGTTTAAAGCCTTACATATGAAAGAAGTTGAAGTCGACTCCGACTACTTTACTAGAGTATTAGCTATTTCTAATCAATTAAAAAGAAATGGCGAGAAGTTAGAAGATGTAAGGATTATAGAGAAAATCCTTCGATCTTTAGATTCAAAGTTCGATCATATCGTCGCCATTATTGAAGAAACCAAAGACTTAGATGCTATGACAATCGAGCAACTCCTGGGTTTCTTACAAGCCTATGAAGAAAAGAAAAAGAAGAAGCAAGTTATCACGGAGCAACTCCTGTAAACAAAAATTAATTCAGCTAAAGAAGAGAGCCTCAAGTATGGTAGAAGCCAACAAGGAAGAGGTCGTGGTCAAGGACAAGGCTGTGGTCATGGATGCAAACAAGGTTGGAGCTCTAATAATGACAAGAACAATAATATAAATTTTGGACGAGGAAGTTCAACAAGAGGGGGTAAAAGAGAAAAATCAAGATCAAGGTATGACAAATCTCAAGTGAAGTGCTATAATTGTAAAAAATTTGATCATTATGCTGCAGAATGTAGAACTCTCAATAACAATAAAGTTGAAGAGAAGGCTAATTATGTGGAAGAGAGAAGTCAACAAGATGACACTTTGCTATTGGCATATAAGGAGAATGAAAAAGGAAGAGATAACACATGGTATCTGGACACAGGTGCAAGCAACGCTGTGTGGAAGAAAAAGTATGTTCATGGAACCTGACGAGTCTGTGAGCGACAATGTATCCTTTGGAGATGAGTCCAAGGTTGCTGTGAAGGAAAAATATAATATTTGCATCCGATTGAAGAATGGAAAGCACCAATTCATTTTCAACGTCTATTATGTGTCAAATATGAAGAGTAATATCTTAAGTCTGAGTCACTTAGAGAAATGTTATGATATTCATTTGAAAGATAAAAATCTTTCTATAAGAGACAATGTGAGCAACCTAATTGTAAATATACCAATGTCAAGAAATAGAATGTTCTTGCTCAATATTCAAAATGATATTGCCAAGTGTCTCAAAGCATGCTATAAAGACTCATCTTGGCTCTGACATCTTTGATTTGGGCATCTTAATTTTGGAGGACTGGAGCTATTATCAAAGAAGAAAATGGTGAGACGTCTACCCTGCATCAAACACCCAGATCGAATATGTGAAGGCTACTTGCTCGGGAAGCAATTCAGGAAGAGCTTTCCAAAGGAGTCAAATTTTAGAGCAAGAAAGTCACTTGAACTCATACATACATATGTATGCGGTCAAATCAAGCCAAGCTCTCTCGGTAAGAGTAATTCTACATAGATGATTTTTCAAGAAAATCATGGGTATATTTTTTAAAGAAAAAATTGGAGGTATTTGAAGTATTCAAAATATTCATAGCTTTGGTGGAGAAAGAAAGCGGCCTCGAGATCAAACCCATGCGATCCGATCGAGGAGGGGAGTTTACTTCAAAAGAATTTCAAGAATTTTGTGAAGCCAACGGAATACGTTGACCATTGACTGTCCCAAGATCTCTTCAACAACATGGTGTAGCAGAAAGAAAGAATCGAACTATCCTTGATATAGCTCGAAATATGCTCAAGAGTAAGAGACTACCTAAGGAATTTTGG
>NW_021587934.1:0-478 GCF_001605985.2 Dendrobium catenatum
AATAAAAATCATATGTAGATCCTCCTTATTCTCTTTATACTTCTCCATCCAACCTCTCAATAAATGTATAGCTTCCATAGTAGACCTACCCAACATGAATCCAAATTGATTCTGAGAAACATTAGTATTATGACATAACCTATATATGCTCTATAACTCTCTTCGATAGTTTTAAAGGATGACATATCAACATTATTCCTCTATCATTCACACAATCTTGTATATCACCTTTATTCTTAAAAATAGGAACCAACACACTTATTTTCTACTCATCAAACATCTTTTTAGCCTTCAAAATAATATTATGAAGTTTAGTAAGCCATGAAATTCCTTCATCCCTAAGCATTTCCACACATCTATTGGAATATCATCAGGTCCAATAGTTTTTTCACATTTCATTTTCTTTAAAGCATCTCTAACTTGAGTTTTACTAGTACACGACCAACAACAACAACAACATCAAGCCTTTATCCCACTA
>NW_021587935.1:0-224 GCF_001605985.2 Dendrobium catenatum
GAGGTTAAAATGGGGTGTGACACTTACCAAGATGATTATTCATATAGAAACCCCTCTTGGGGAGAGTAACCATGGATTTATGACCTGGTGCTAGCCAACCTATTGTGTGGTAATATTGTTCAATGCAATATCCTCTCTTGGGGGCTAAGGCCATCTCAGTCGAGTCTCTTGATGGAGATCTCTGATGGGTACTTATGAGTTATCAACATGTTCATGTATGAGTA
>NW_021587937.1:0-321 GCF_001605985.2 Dendrobium catenatum
TCCAATTGGAGGATCTTGAAGGCCTTGAAGAAAGTTGCTTTGAACTCAATAAAATTTGAAATTGCATAAGTCACGTATGATTCCAGCTCATTATAAATTATGTCACATCAGGATTTTCCAAGTAGGAGACTTGGCTATAGTCATTTGGAGACCAATTTTAGTCTATCATAAGATCAATGGAAGCTTTGAATAGATGTTGATTGGATCGTCCACGTTAGAGATGATCTATAAGGAAGGTTCGTGGCAATGGATTAATTTTTTAAGATACCACCAAATGGTTCCTTTCATTTGGGCGGTTCTTTAAGAAGTATCATGCCTAAT
>NW_021587938.1:0-346 GCF_001605985.2 Dendrobium catenatum
TCCGTGTTTGTATTGGCTTCCTCTAAACTGTATCATCAAGCATTTAAGCACATCAAGTACTTCGGTATCATCATTTATCACACACTAAGGTTTCGTTTGGGACGACTTTTTTACTGCTTTTTAAAACAGTTTTCCAGCAAAAAAAAATACTATAAAGCTGCTTTACTGAGGTTTCGTTTGGGACGACTTTCTTACTGCTTCTTAAAACAGTTTTCTAGCAAAAAAAATTATACTATAAAGCTGCTTTACGAAGCAGTAAGAAAGTCGTCATAAACAAAGCCTAAGAGTCCACTCAATCATATGTTGTCAGTTAGAATCAATAGGTTTTGAACCCGAGTCAATCATG
>NW_021587939.1:0-300 GCF_001605985.2 Dendrobium catenatum
GCGGCGGCAAGTGCAAGGGGAGGAAGAGAGGGAATTTTCTAGGGATTCGAGCGGCTACGAATTCACTAACCTTAATTATCTTCAATCCGGATTTCCACACAATTAACTTGGGCGAATTCTAGAACTCACAAAGTGATCTAGTTTCTCCGTCGGACTCACTAAGAGATCTAGGAGTGAACTCACAAAGAGAACAAAGAGCAAATTCTTTTTTTCATTCATCAAAACTAAGACCAAATACAATGATAAAGCCTATATATAGGCTAATCGAAAATAAAACTAAAAAAAAAAAGACAACATTGC
>NW_021587940.1:0-565 GCF_001605985.2 Dendrobium catenatum
TTAGGTCTAACAACCTATTTACTAGACTCAACACATCTCCTAAGAGAAAACTCTTAATTTAAATGAAGACTAACTAATTTTAAAATTATATACAAATTTAACTAAATATTTGGGCTAATTTAAATTTTCATGCTCAGGCTTTGGATTATAATTTCTAACACTGAATTTGAAAGATTTAGATTTTGATTATAAGGAAGAATATACAGGGAGAGGGTGTATACATTTTGGACTTACCACCTTCCTAGAGTGGGCTGCCAGCTAATAATCCTAACCACAACAATCGTCTATGAATGCAAGATTTAAGATGGCTCTATCCTAAGAATCAAGCAATGGTTAAAAAAATTTAATCAAATGCAGGATAATATGCTCACATAAATAGAAAATCTACATGAATGCTGATGATGTATGAAACAGTGCATATGTAAAAGAGAGCTAATTTTATTAATATAGAATTTATAGATTACATCTCAGGGTCTGTAGTAAAGTAAAGGTGGCCAGGCCCCACCGATAACAAGCCTGGGTTCTAAACCTATAAGAGAGTAGAATTAAATACAACTGCTTATGG
>NW_021587941.1:0-229 GCF_001605985.2 Dendrobium catenatum
GTTT
This sequence comes from Dendrobium catenatum, assembly GCF_001605985.2. Taxonomy (NCBI): domain Eukaryota; kingdom Viridiplantae; phylum Streptophyta; class Magnoliopsida; order Asparagales; family Orchidaceae; genus Dendrobium; species Dendrobium catenatum. The sequence goes on from NW_021587941.1 coordinate 5, forward strand.
GTATTGTAGTGTCACTTTAAGGAGAACTTTGATATACATTTCAGTTATCACATGAATATTATTTGAATGTATCTTATGTGATGTCATTTATAACTCAAAGCATTAGTGTATGAGTGTTTTATATATTTCATAGCACATAAAATTATTCTTCTTTATTTGCATGCATCATCTATTACGAAGATTAATGAGCTTTTTTTTGAATGAAATGAATAAATTTAGTTTCAT
>NW_021587942.1:0-2921 GCF_001605985.2 Dendrobium catenatum
GAGATGTTTTTTCTTAACTCATTCAAATCAATATATTATCACTCAAACTGTAGATTGGATATCAGTAAGATCCTAAACTTTGTTTGTTTGTCGGGCTTTTTTATAAATTATATCTGTTAGTTTTTTCTTTTTTGTTAGTAAAAATTATTTTGTAGTTATATCATTTTTTTCTATTTCATTAATTTGTTTAATTTTTTTTGTTAATATATTATTATTATTAAAAACTAAAAATTCAGTTATTATGTCATTATCTCACTTAGATATAAGCTCAGCTCTGTATTGTGTAAATCATAGTGCATTTGTGAATTGTAATAAGTTGAGATTGTTGATCAATAGAGTGTGTTAATATAATTGAGACAATCAATTGAATGCATGTAATTAATTTATTTGTATTAACCTTTATACATCATGAATCTTGAGCATATCTTACTTGGCAACTTCCAAAATTAAATTTGGGATCATGCGAACTTTGGTTTCAACAAACTTATAGTCAAATTGAACATATCAAGGAAACAAACACATTAACACTAAAATTGGTCCAATCCGAGCTCAAATGGGTTTAAATCAATAAATAAAAATATATTTGGAAGGTTCAAAGTATTAATTGGATGACCAAAGTATCTCTAAATATGACATGCTTGTAGTCGAATCAAATGGCTCGACAAAACAAATCCAATGAGTCCAAAATCGCTTCAGTTTGACATCATCAAGGCACATAAATGTTTGAAAAATGCTCCATGATCGAGAGAATTAGCACAGGTGTCCGATGGGGCACTTCAAACTTATAGTAGTTCTTCTTCATATTTACAGAACATGCCACTAAACACCTACTCTCTACATGAGGGGGACCTTTGGGTGGAGAGAGCTCTGAGGCTTCAAGGATCTTATAATTCTACCCTAGCACCACAGCAGGTGTAACTCTGCCCGACTGTTGGACTTTCGCTTGACCATCATCAGACTACCACCTGACAACCGATCTCCATTGGACTTCTTCTCGACCACCGCAAGACCAACGCTTGTCCATCGATCTTTGTCAGACTTCCACCAGACCGTCGTCAAGAATCTCCACTGAACTTCTTTTGTCTTACCATCGTTGGACCACCTTCCTGCCGTCGACCACTATTGAACCTCCGCCCAACAGTCGGTCGACACCATTCAACCGCTAAACCTACACACGGCTGTTGACCGCAGGTGGGCCATTGCCTTGTCGTCAATTGCTTCCATAACACTGACCACCACGAAACCTTCGTTAGATCACCTGGATAATAAAATAGCCAGAGCTCTGCTTGGTCGATGTGGTCACCACCAGAATTCGACGTCGTAGCTATCAACCGTCTTTTGGGTACACTCTCCAGTCGTGCACCATATTTTTCGTCCTCTATTGTCTGAACACAGTATTACAACTCTATGAGTAACCATACGAAGTGCGACAATTTCCAAATATATATCATAATTTACGTCTTCATGCAAGGGCGAATTCAATCTTGTAGTCTATAGTGAATCTTTCACCTGTGCAACGGCCAGTGTGGTTTTTTCCTTTTGAGTTTTCAACAAAATTTTTGTGTTCGTAGCTTTCTCAATAATTAGTTGTTGTGTTGGACTCCGCAAGGCGGATTTAGGGGGGGGGGGTTTAGGGGGGCGTGCCCCCATAAAAAAATTTGCTTTAAGTGGGAGCTCAATTGGCTGTCATAGCTTTTTGGCCTATTTCACTCATCCTCTCTCCATCCTCCGCCCTCCCTCTCAGGTCATCTCTCTGCTCTCGATCCTCTTTTGCACACAGTGTGTCGTACAGAGGTTTACTCACACACCATTCCGAGACTATGGATTATACCATAACGCACGCATTCGGGTGTGCAGTCCGAGTGAATGGGGGGGTGCTGCGGAGCAATGGAACGATACAGTAAGTAATTGGAACTTAAGTCTTGTCGAATCGAGCGAAGTCATTGGATAGTGTCGGGGATCTATCTCTCTCTCTACCTGATGTGAAAGAACAATTATTTTTTCTCCGTCTTATTCTTCAAACATCAAAATAGTATTTTATTATTACAATTTCAAGTCAACTTTTTTTTTACAAAACTCAAATTTAGGGGGTTAAAAATGGTATTAAAGGCAAATCAATTACATAGGATGGGGAGAATTATATATTTAAATGTTAAACAGTAGCGTAAAAAGGATGCTTATTATAAATTATTATATATTTTTAATATACTTTTATAATAATAAGATATAATTTTTTTATATATTTATTGCTCTTAAAATATTTTTTAGTTATATTTTTATTTAAATTAGACATGAAATTATATGGTAGAAAAGTGTTTGAAATATATTAGTACGATAATATATAATTTAAATAAATTTATGCTGAAATTAATTTAGTTGACCATGACAATAAGTTTTTTTTTTCATTATCATAGAATTTATCTTCTTATAATTTAAAAAAATAAAACTATAATGTCAATTTGAAGCTAAAATGAAAATGTTTGAGAGCATTTTTAAAGTCAAAATTTTGTGCCCCCGCCGATAAAAATTCCTGGCTCCGCCACTGGATATCCGTGCATCGTTATGATGAAAAATTATCTCACTTTACCATGGCCAATATACTAGCCCACAACAAACATAATAAAATTTTCCATAATCATTATTTATTATTGTATATATTTAGTATACATGATTGGTAAATTATTTTACTAATTTTAGTATTCTATTGTGATGGTTTTGCATCCTTAAGGATTCAAAATGTTTGTTGTGGCTAGTGATCAAATGTCTAAAAAAATGAAGAAATTATTACGTGTGGAGTTCGGACGTAGAGTTACGTCCAGACTCTAATGAGAGCGTGACATGTGGGATTGTATACAATGTGTATAATTGTGTACACACTCTATATATGTTGTGTACACAACACACAGTGTATTGTGTACATA
>NW_021587943.1:0-200 GCF_001605985.2 Dendrobium catenatum
CGAGGCTTACGCCTCGCCTCACGGACGAAAACCGCCTCTAGGCGCAGTTACGCAATTTTAAACCTTGTGCAGAGCTTAACAATTCCACCTCTCAGTCGTTTCCTGTCAATCAGCCCCAATAGACCTCTTTGGACAAATCTATCCCTCCCACAACTGTGGTTGCAGCTCCCCTCCCTAATATTCCTAACCTAAACTCTCCC
>NW_021587944.1:0-290 GCF_001605985.2 Dendrobium catenatum
GTAGCCGCCGGCGTGTCGCTGAACTACCACCGGACACCGTCGGTAAACCGCCGGTAAATACCAGAGGTTTTAAGGGATTTCCGGCGGCGTCAATCAGCCATCCGGTATCGAAGTTTCTGGCAGCTAATTCGAGTTTACCTTCAACTCCCTCTCTAGTCTTACCAACATGTAGAATAACATCAACAAAAAGCATACAACTAGGTACATCCTTTCGCAAAGGTCTACTTAGAAAATTCACGACTAAAGCAAAAAAATATTGGCTACATCCTCTCGCAAAGTCTAGTGAGAAC
>NW_021587945.1:0-286 GCF_001605985.2 Dendrobium catenatum
TAAGATTATACTATAAAATTATAACTCAAATTAAATCTTAATTTCATTTAAACCTCTCTTCTATTAAATCACTCCAATAATAATAAAAAAATAGGGTGTCAGTATTTGACCCGATCCAAAAACCCGACCCGAACCTGTCCCAAAAATTTCCGGTTTGGGTCAACCAGAACCGAACCGGGTCGGGTTCGGGTTAGGGATTTCGACCCGTTTGTAAAAATTGGGTCACGGGTCGGGTTCGGATCCAACCCGAAATTGAACTGGAAGCTAGATTATTCCATTTCACTAG
>NW_021587946.1:0-312 GCF_001605985.2 Dendrobium catenatum
TTTCAAATATTAGTATTTTTTATAATTAATAAGATTTAAATTTATAAAAAAATTGTGCTCACATATAATCTGAACCAAGTTGGAAATTCATTTGCAACAGCTTGCTCAATATCCCTTGAATCTGTCAAAGGCAAATTGCTTATAAAATACCTGGTGGCAAATAATACTTTAGTATTTTAAATAAATATTACTAATTAATTATTAACATTATGCAAGAACTTACTCTAAGATTGGCTCAACTTCTTCACAGTTCAGTAGTACATACTAATTTGTTATATTTATTTCTAAATCGTTGAGATATCTTTCAACACA
>NW_021587947.1:0-283 GCF_001605985.2 Dendrobium catenatum
ATCAAAAAGGAGGGAACACAAAAGAACAATAGCAAATCCAAAAAAAAAATTTTACATGGCATGAAAATGATATAGTATTCCTTGTGATTGATTTAAAAACTTGTGTGTTAATGAGTTAACAATCTCATCAATCCATAGAATAGTAGAATATCTGATCATGGTTACTCTTAGCTCAGACATTTTCTTAAGGTAGAATCATCTTTTGAAATCAATGACCTAACTCAAAGAATTAATTAGATATGAGAAAAAAAAAAATCCATTCATCACTTGGCTTAAGAAAAAA
>NW_021587948.1:0-1748 GCF_001605985.2 Dendrobium catenatum
TTACAAATTGAGCATAATTTTGACCGCAGTGTGGTGGTAAAGGTTTAAGTACATAACTCACCTAGTTAGGGTTTGAAACTCAAAAACAGCAAAGTAAGAATCAATTCTTCATTTTATATTAAAAATCATCTTTTATTATCATTTATGTTAGAATAATAAATTATCTTAGTATAAGTTATTGGGTTCGGACACCGGATATTGTCCGGAGCCTAATGAAAATACGCTACATCACCACTTACTCAGTACTGAGCTCGGTACTTTACAATACAGATGTAAAACCCCTCCATATTTTATTTTTTTGGGTGCAGTTAGTCTATACAAACTGATCTTAGTACTTACGAACTATTGAAAATCTATATGCTTAGTCTGTACGAACTGCTTGTACGAACTGAGTAAAGTGCATGTTCGTCTGTACGAACAGTAAGTTCGTCTGGATGAACTGAACAAATTTTTTGCTAGTGAGCATCGTCCAGGGACGAAATCAAACATCGTTTGTACAATCTGTGTCCAGAGAACTTCGTCCCTGGACTAATGGGAAACATCGTCTGGACGATCGTAAATATCATTTCTCTATTTATGGACCGTTTGAGATATTTTGAAGAGAGAGAAAGAGAAGGAAAGAGAAAGGAAAAGCTTGATTTTGGAGGCCGCAGAACGATTTTCGTTCGACGCCGCTGTTAGAATAATTGTTTGTCTCGTTGAAAGGAATCCAAATCCTATTTCTAATTTCGAAGATATCATATTTTGGTATTTTTATGCTCAGTTTTTTGTTTTCGTTACCGAAAAACATGCATAACTTTGTATTGACGAAACTTTCACCGCGTAACTTTTTGTATATTATAGAGAATATGATTTTGCACGATTTAAGTATTTTTTGGAGAGTTTTCACCGGGTATTTTGAATTATAAAGTATTTTTATCGAATAGAAAATTATCTAGATGTTAAAAAATATTGCTTCAGTACAATGAAAGCTTTGAAATTATGTTTTATCCAATTTCTGATAATTTGGTAGTTTCTGAAACTGTGTATTTTGATTCTATTTGGGATTTATGTCGACTGTACGATATTTTAAGGATTATCTTCATTTGAGCTAATCGTGATTGTTGATTTCAATGCATTAATGAGATGTATATGAATGTGGATATATGATTGAATCTACTACTATTATATTACTGAAAGATAAGTAAAGACTGATTGAACCGTTGGTTAGATATTGACATGTACAAGATGGTAAGCCAAGAGGCTTTCCTTTAAAAACGGTTTGGTGTTATCCTCTACTGATCACGTGATTACTGATGGGAGTTATAAGGAGATTATTGTGCCGACGGGCAAGGATGACGACTCTATTTACTGAGCCAACGGATTACTAACATACTAACCTTGAAAAATGCCTTAATAGCTAGTGATTGTATTAATATTGCTTCAGTACAATTAAAGCTTTGAAATGATGTTTTATCCAATTTCTGATAATTTGGTAGTTTTCTGAAACTGTGTATTATGATTATATTTGGGATTTATGTCGACTGTACGATATTTTAAAGATTCTCTTCATTTGAGCTAATCGTGATTGTTGATTTCAATGCATTAATGAGATGTATATAAATGTGGATATATAATTGAATCTACTGCTATTATATTACTGAAAGACAAGTAAAGACAGGTTGAACCATTGGTTGGAGATTGACCTGTACAGGACGGTGGGCCAACGGGCTTTCCTTTAAAAAGGGTTTGGTGTTATCCTCTATTGA
>NW_021587949.1:0-240 GCF_001605985.2 Dendrobium catenatum
TGGCATCCTAATCTTTATCCCAAGGAGAAGTATAAGCCTAGCGGCATCTTCTCTTCATTAAATCTTAAATCTTAAATCCATCTTTAGGTATAAGTCCTCCTACAGCATCCTATTGACATCTTTGAAGTTAGGTATAAGCATCCCTAGTGGCATCCTAATCTTCGTTCTCGAAGTGAAGTATAAGCATCCCTAGTGGCATCTTATCTTCATTAAATCTTAAATCTTAAATTGATCCTCTAT
>NW_021587950.1:0-375 GCF_001605985.2 Dendrobium catenatum
TGATCAAGTGGGGAAACACAAATACGAGTAAATGTAACGCAGTGCTACATAGCGACCAAGATTACAATGATGGTTAAAAACTTAAAATTGAAGCACTTCAGCCATATGGTCATGAAATTTGAAGCAAGTGGTGGTGATGTGCAGGGCAAGGAGCCTGATGATGGCAGTGCAATGGTGGGCAATAACCCTCACTTTTTACGGGATGTACTACTCACAAAAATCTATAAATAGACCCCCACTTTTTACATGAGGGGAGACCTTTGGCTGAAGATTGGAGAGAGCTCTGAGGCTTCAAATGCTCAAGCACCACCGTCGACGAACCTTTCGTCGACCGTCGTTGGACCACCGCCTAGCCACCAATTGATGTCGAACCAC
>NW_021587951.1:0-246 GCF_001605985.2 Dendrobium catenatum
ACTAAAGAGAAACTGAATAAAATAAAAGATCAAGCATCTAATCACATGCGTGAGAGAAGGATGGAGGTGGCGTCATCCTGTGATGCAGATAAGTAGGATTTAGAGTACCCGAAAGAAAGGGACCCACCTACTATTTAAGGCATACTACGAGACCGAGTGTAGTAGCCTCAAACCCTAAATCTAGATTGGATATAGTGTTTGACACACATTAAGATCAGTGTCCTAGCTAATGCGATGCAAAACCTG
>NW_021587952.1:0-220 GCF_001605985.2 Dendrobium catenatum
TCTAGGTGCTTCCTTTAACCCATACAATGCCTTTTTTAAATTGAATACATGGTTTGGAAATTATGAGCTTTCAAATCCGGGGGTTACTCTATTGCGGATCTATGGCTTATGATTTTAATGATAGCAAACATTCTTTTTCTCTATGACTGCCTTATCTTCTGAGATTTCAGGTTCACACGATCGGACTGCAATTTAGAACCAGCTCAAGATTGGGTAGACT
>NW_021587953.1:0-216 GCF_001605985.2 Dendrobium catenatum
TAACAGTGATATCAGTTTTCATCAGAGAGGTGGTCAGATTGCATGAGGTACCAGAGGAGATAGTATCAGACAGAGAAAAGGTGTTCCTCAGCCATTTCTGGAAAGATTTGTTCAAATTACAGGGACAATTCTGAAGAGAAGCACTGCCTACCGCCCACTAGGGGTGTCAATATTTGACACGACACAAAAACCCGACCCGGACCCGACCCGGAAAAT
>NW_021587954.1:0-334 GCF_001605985.2 Dendrobium catenatum
CTAATTTAAAGTTCAAAGAGAAGGGAAGCATCCCTTATGAGAGAGTTCCTTTCATTTGGGATTATGATGAATTAAAATTCAAAAAGAAAAGAAACACTCCTTCTAGAAGGAGTTCTTTTCATTCGGATACTTGGATCTGATGAATCTAAGGAGCTCACAGAAGGGAAGAAGACGAAGGAATGAAAACTTGAAAAAAAAAAAGAGATTTCATCTTAAAATTACTTACGTCATTCTCAGGACTTGAATTCAAATTGTTGTCAGTGGCACCAGACCACTTTTATTTTTTTACATACCCTGCGTTATAATTAATTGTCATTTGTTACATGAAGTTTAC
>NW_021587955.1:0-282 GCF_001605985.2 Dendrobium catenatum
AAATCCTCAACTGATCGTCCCAAGACGATCCCAGATCGTCCTGGACGATCCTGGAGCAAAAACAGCACTTTACAACTTGTCTCTTGGAACTCTTCATATTAATTAATGGGAAGTTGACCCGTTAATTCTCTCCTTATTTTCATTTTCAAAATTAGTTGGGAATTGGAAAAGCCACAACCCCTTCCCCTTTCCCCATGGTTGGCCCGCACTTGGAACTCTTCATGTTAAGTAATGGGAAGTTGACCCATTAATTGCCTCTCCTTATTTTTCATTCTCAAAATT
>NW_021587956.1:0-291 GCF_001605985.2 Dendrobium catenatum
CTTATTATTTTTTATAAAATCTTCTCATAGTTTATATAAGATTATCTTATAATTTATGTAAGATAAAAAATTATCTTATATTTTTATATGAATATTTTTTAGTTTACGTCAAGATCAAATCTAGGAAGAGCTCAAGATAAAAAATTGCCCGCTCTTGAAAAATTTTCTTTCTAGAATAAACATTAGTTTTAAGTTTTAACTATTTTGCTTCTCTCTCTCATCTAATAAATGCAATTGTCTGAAATTTTAAGATTTTTTTCTCTATTTCAACCTTAAAATTCTTAACATCTT
>NW_021587957.1:0-3674 GCF_001605985.2 Dendrobium catenatum
TCAACTCCCTCTCTAGTCATATCAACAAGAAGAATATTATCAGCAAAAAGCATACACCAAGGCACATCTTCTTGCAAATGTCTAGTGAGAACATCTATGACTAAAGCAAAAAGATATGGGTTTAAGGATGATCCTTGATGAACACTCAGAATAACAAAATATAAATTTATTAAATCTCTCCCTCAAACATACATTTATACATACAAACATAATTAAGGAAAACTACAATGCATGGGAACTCCATTTTTTGTATTCCTCATCTAGTTGTTCATTCTCTTACTCTTCTTCTACTGATGATGAAGCAGACTCTTTACAAGTATCAAAAGTTGGGGATATAGGAAGAAATTATTTATTTAATCAGAAAAGAATTAGTAGTTCTTAAACTTGCTAACTAATGTTCCATTGAAGTCAGTAATATATTAATTTTTCTTCTATTACTAGTCCATAAGATATTCCAATATGTAGAACATTCCTTTCTTCCACTGCTAGATCTCATCCATAGTACTTTAGATCCCAATGACTTGCTCCTTGAGTTTAACAACCTAATCACAACTAGTCTAGGGGCCTCTGGGCTTGGGTTGTACCAGCTAGGTTGTTGACTTGAATTGTTTCAAGGTTCCCTGGAGGGTATCTTAAAGATTGGATTTAATTTTTAGTAAAAGAAAAAATTGGGGAAAAGCTACTCCTTTATAAGGTTTCATAAGACTCCATCTTGAATATAGAAACTGTAAGCTAAATAAGGATAAAAAACTTCTATAGTAGATCTCCTAATCATATACAGGAGGGACTAGTGAATGATTTTTTCTACATCTATAGTTATCCATGTCTGGAAAATATAGTTAAGGAAGGTCCTATCCTTAGTAACATCACTCATTTTATGATTAGTATTAATCTTGTGGAGATAAAGTAATGATAGGCTTTAGCTTCTATAGTCAAAACATAAGCATGGAAACCACTAGGCATTGGCACTAGAAATAGTAAGATATTTTAAGATATCATTATAATCTATATGTGTATTCATGAAAGAAGTACACTTATCTAATTTCTAATTTTGTGTCCTAAAAATATGATTTATTGTCACACTATCAAACAAGAACTAATTTTTCTTAACTAATTCAGTATTATCCTAGGCTCTTATATATTCGTAAGGCATTCCCTGACAAAAAAGACTATACATGGAATAAGCTCATTATAAAAATTCTCCCACCCCCATAAACTATCATAGATTCTACTTTTCCCTCAAAACTCTTCTATTCTCTCTTAGTGATAAGTTTCTTTTACACCACTGAATGAATATACCTTTTTTTCAAAGCCATTCTTATGAACCACTTCTTACTATAAGAGGAAGAAGAAGATAAGGACCTCTTCTTACAAATAATAAGTTTTTGTGCCATTTATCACTAGTAGGGATTCTTCTTACAGACAAAGACTGAAGGATTTAAAATGAGTGATAAAAATATGTTCTCCAGTCAACTCTTGTTTATAAACTACATAGCACTACAATGTTGGTAGATCGAGTGCTACATCACTTTATAGTCAAATAATAAATTTATGCCAACTTGAGAATTATTATTGGGGATTGACACTCCTTTAATCCACTTGGAAACATAATATACTGCTATCAAAATATATTAATTTCTAAGAGATAGAATAAATGGTCCATGAAAGTTAACCCCCAAATATCACGATATCAAACTTCTAATAGAAAGCATTAGAACATTTTATTTAAATTGATTATATTGCATATTATCTAACAATTATGACATATGGGATGGTAGTTGATAACATTAGATGGGTAGATTATTTCTTAGCTTTTTTTATGTATATACATTACCTTTGTAAGCATACTTATGTTAGATCTAGGATGATGAAGTTTGGTATTACATACCCCAACACCTTTACCTATCCGTACATGCATGCATGAATGCATTTTATTTTCCTACAACGTACGCTAGCCAATGAGAAGGAATGAGGGCATAAGAATTAGAGTTTTCGTGTATTTTCTAGTTGTATAAGGCTACTATGCTGTAAGATTTTTCTAAAAAATCATACTTTTAGAAACATAAATAATATTTAGAGTGAGGGTAAAGTCATATCAAATTGAATTAGTTAGGTGAATTTGAACACTGAACATAATCTATATTTCTAATTAAAGCCATAACATAAAACCATAGTTCCAAATAAAAATATTTATCTTTCCTACATACATTAGACATAAAAATCATGGTTTTAAAATTGTGATTAGGGGGTTAGCTGGTTGTCCACTCCAAGAAGACATAAGTCTATATTTGCATACACTTTATAAACTTCCTTCCAGGAGAATTTTCCAAATCATCTAATAATTATCAACATAAATTAAAATTAAATTTTTATCTAAATTATAGATCAAAAGTTTAGTATATGTTAGAGTGTTTTTAATTTTTCTCCAAAAAACTTATATTAATCTCTACCTCTTCCTCCATTTACTCGTAATTATGTGTTCAATATGTTGAACCATTCCCAATTAGTAGATTTAGAACTTAAATCTTTCATTCAATCTTTGTAAATATAAGAAAAAAAAAAAGCAAAATTGAGATGTAATTGGCTATAGAATCTTGTCTCTCTATAGGGATCCTAGAACCCAATAAAAATTAAACTCAACTTTAGCTCACTAAAGTATGGGAAAATCTCTAGATGTAAATTAAAATTTTATTCATTATTTAATTTTATTTTTAAAATTATAGCTGAATGTCATGTTTAGTTTGATAATTAATGAAAATAATTTTTTTTTATCTTTAGATCATTAGTGAAGCATCAGTCAGTCTTTCAATATGGTATACTATGAATTAAGCAGATTTAATTGTAGAAATATAAATTAAATCCATTGACATAAATAATTTTTTTCCAAATACACTCCCTCTCTTAACCTCGCCTCCTTTCTCTCACTTCTTATTAAGTGGACTCTCCTAGCTCTCTCCCAAGAAGAAAATATATCTGACTAATCAAGCACCCATCCCTAAAAATATAATAATAGTTTATAAAAAGGGATCTAAAAAGCTTATTTTCAATATTAAGCATTCTGATTGTATAGTACAATACACATATTATAAATTATGATTAATTCAATCAAATCACATATCATCTAGGATGAACCAAGATTCACTCAGTGATTTCTCTCGTGAATTATATAATATATTAATATATTGTAAAATACAACAACAACAAGCCTTTGTCCCACTATGTGGGGTCGGCTACATGAATCCAACATTGTGTCCTGTTAAAAGTAAAATTCTCATTTAAATATAACAAAGAAAGGTCATTTCTAATATTTTCTAACTAAGTCTTTTTAGGCCTACCTCTATCTTTCTTAACATAAGTAAAATCTAATACCTCAACTTTCCTAACCAAGTGATTGGAAGGCCTCAGTTTTATGTGACCAAATAATCTACGGCAACTCTCTCTAATATTATTTTCCACTAGAACTACTCCAACCTTTTCATGTATATGCTCATTTTGTATCCTATCTCTAAGGGTAAATCCACTCATCTACCTAAGCATCCTCATCTCTGCAACACTTAACTTAGTATTATGCTTCTATTTTAAAGGCTAACATTCGGCACCATAAAGCATTACAGGTCTCACCAACATCTTATAGAATTAATATATTATATAATATAATCATTAAATATGATTAG
>NW_021587958.1:0-377 GCF_001605985.2 Dendrobium catenatum
AGTGGATCTCCAAAAATTCGCTTGGATGTCACACTATTATTTTCTTTCTCCATTGATCTCTTGGATCTATCAATAGATGGTTGAAATACTGATTTCTTTTGCCCTATGCTTTGTGCTGCGGACAATGACGGAGAATTTCCTGATTTGTCTTTATTGACTTGTCAGGATATTTGTGTTCCTTCGGCCCTATGCTTCTAGCTTTGGCGGGCTTGTTGAAGGAGTAGATGCCGGTGACCTAAACCCTTAGGTTTGTATTAGGTCGGCGACGAAAAGTCATCGGTCCAGAGTTTTATGCATAACGGACTTGTTGATGACGGAATCCTTTCAGTTCAGCCTTGGGCTTTTCACGAACTTTAGGATAGTTTTCTTCGGTCCTT
>NW_021587959.1:0-231 GCF_001605985.2 Dendrobium catenatum
AGTTAAATCAGACTTCAATTATTTAATTGAAAAAGCTCTGGCCAAAGTTAATATGTGGGGAAACAATTTTATTTCATTAGCTGGAAAAATTGTGTTGCTTAATGCTTCGTTCCTTTCATTTCCAATTTTTATTTCTACTATATCTATTATTCCATTGAGTATTCTTAAAGAGATAGATAAGATGTGCAGAAATGTTTTATGGAATAAAAGAGACGAAAATTTTGGTATTCA
>NW_021587960.1:0-213 GCF_001605985.2 Dendrobium catenatum
TGTTTATCCTACCATTTCTTCTTTTGAGTTTTTGAAAGATACTTATGCTTCTGATTCTGATTTTAAAGATATTTGGGAAGCTTGTCTTGATTTGGGAACTGATCCATCTGGTCAATTTGTTATTCACCAAGGCTTTTTGTTTAAGGGTTCTAGACTTTGCATTTCAAATAATTCTTTAAGAGAACAGTTAGTGCAAGAACTTCATGGTGGTGG
>NW_021587961.1:0-205 GCF_001605985.2 Dendrobium catenatum
GGGCAAGGGGAAGGTCTGGCTCGACCCTAATGAGGTCAGCGAGATTTCCATGGCAAACTCTCGTAAGCACTTTCCCTCTATTTTCTGCAGTTTTCTTCCGATCAGTGTGTTGCACACCTCCTTCCCTTTATCTTTAATCAACCTCTACGATGTGTTCGAACCTTAAGGTTATGATTAGGATTTAGCCTTCCCGAATCATGCTTTT
>NW_021587962.1:0-206 GCF_001605985.2 Dendrobium catenatum
GTATTTTCTGAAAGTTTTTCACCAGGTATTTTGAATTCTACAGAGTTTTTATTGAATAAAAAATTATCTGGACGTTGAAAAATATTTCTTCAGTACAATAAAAGCTTTGAAATGACGTTTTACACGATCTCTGGTAATTTAGTGATTTTCTGGGTGCATTTTTGATTTTTTGGCTTTCTATCGTCAGTCGCTATACAAAAATGTAA
>NW_021587963.1:0-310 GCF_001605985.2 Dendrobium catenatum
GGTGATTCAATATCCAAATAGAAAAGAAAATACCCCTCTTAGGGATGAGTTTCTTTTCATTTGGATATTTAGAACCCGACGGATCCAAGGAGTTCGTAGAAAAAGACAGAACGAGAAGATTGAAGAAAGAAGATGAAGAAATAAAGATTCAAGGAAGAGTATATCCAAGTTAAAAAATCACTTGCGTCATTCTTAGGATTATAATCAGGGTTTGTTGTCAGTGGTGCCAGACCACTTTACTTTTCTGTAAATTCTGGGTGTAATATGGACATTCGACATTGGATATTATAATTTTGGATTATTTAATTTG
>NW_021587964.1:0-306 GCF_001605985.2 Dendrobium catenatum
GGGATCATAGAGTAGAAGAGAAGCTTGTATGGATGACTATTGGAAATAAAAGACTATTGTATAATACATGAAATATTTTATCCACATAAGAAAATTCATACATATGTACAGAACAAATGGGATAATTGGTGAAAAGGTCATTATCAATACGATTTCTCTAAAAAAAGTCTCCATTAGAACCTAAAGAATGGCTTAATAGAATCAATAATCATCATATGCTTCAAAACAAGGAATCAAACCAATTGGATTTATATAAAAAATATCAATTACTTTATTCCATAAAAAATGACTATGCAGCAAATTCAG
>NW_021587965.1:0-271 GCF_001605985.2 Dendrobium catenatum
CCTGGATAAAAGGTTCCGTGTCGCGGCCCGGTGCGAGAGGGGTCCGTCCCGGATCGGGTCGGGTCGTGACATAGTCTTTGTGAAATCTGATTGTCAATCAATCAGATTTTACAATTATTATAGATCTTAACTCAGTTTATTGTGCTCAGTGAAGGTTGTAGAAATTATTTCTTTTTTCTCGTACAACGCCCCGGTGTTGTGTACCCGAGCGCTCTGGTGTTGTGTATTTGAGCGCCCCGGCACTATAAGTTCACTTGGAGAAAAGATAGAG
>NW_021587966.1:0-3004 GCF_001605985.2 Dendrobium catenatum
GATATTAATTAGGGTGTATAATATGATCCGGATCATACTGTACGATCAATATAGAATTAGTATCTTCCTTCACATTGGTCGCTAGGGTTTGGCAGAGCACAATATATCATATGGTACGAGATTAAAGTGTATATTACGACATACATATCGTGCAATACGAAGAAAAATCGGATAATATGAATTACTCAAAAAATAGACACTCTCAAAAAAACATTTATATCTCCCCCTGTGTGTGTGCAAGGTTGCTTCGTAATGATATCCACCCAAATACATGACATGATTCTAGAACGAAAAAAGTTGTGTTTAAATTGAAAATAACAGACCCAGTCTTAAACTGATCAAAATTACAAGCGAGAGACGAACTGAACTCCTGAAATGTTAGTACACAAAATAAAACACACTATCACAGAAATAATAGAATGCGGTATCAAACACAATAATATTTTTTGTCATCAAAACACAAGCACAATGCTTAGATCAGATCTGCAACATATTCAATCTCTTGTATCTTTTTCATATGAATAAAATGAATATGAGTTTACTTTCTATGTTATCCATGTTTGACTAAATCTCTAAGTTTTAAGCTAATGATACAAACATATAGTAAGTACTAGTGTAAACTATTGTGCTTCAAATTCTTTCATAGGTATTTTTAATATTTATTGTTCTTTATTTAATGCATATTATGACCATCTATGTAGTTATTATCTGGTGTGATATATAGCCTTAATGGAGGTGTATTGGAACAAATAACAATATAGAAATTGAATATTGACATGTCTAGACATCGGATATTAAACCTTCTAGGCTTTATATAGATAATAAAATTATATGAAGGCCTTAAAACCTCTCTTTTCACTCCTACAAGTTGGACAGAGATTTTAGGATGCATATGCTTTGATCCATATCTAAAATTAAGAGTCTCCTTAAGAAAACTATGTTGTCTTGCATTCATTAGTCCAAAATATTTTATTTCCATTAGTATACAATTTTCTTGCAATGCTCTATTAAGTGGCAAAAACTAAAAAATATTCATTTTACATTTAGTGGGATAAATTGTACATTTAGATTAAATAGTAGTAATCTAATTGCAATTAAGCAGAATACTTTCTTGTGGGTTCGACACTCTTCTCTATCACTTTATTACTTGATTTGACACATATACTTATATATTTAGTGGGCTTTCATAAATTTTATATAAAAGAAAATCTAAGCATATATCCACATCAAATCAAAGTAAGCACCAAACCACATCCGTGACTTGAATAAGTGACCTTACAAAAACAATACTCTCCTTCATTATCATTTTATATACTTTATGAGTGATTATTGATGTTTCCTTAAGTGAATTAAGAACAAAAATAATATCTATATTGAAAAAGAGGGGTCATTTCTTTAGAAAATACTTAGCTTTATTTATTTATAAGATTATTTCATCAAATATTTTAAAAAAATTGAAATGTATAATAAAAGCAGAGCTTTCATTTATTTATTTTAATTAAAATTTTAATAATTTGATCGTCGAATAAAGAAGTACATGAATTCATTAATTTTTTTATGATGAATATTAAAATTATTAATAAATAGTAAATGGATGGCCTATGTATTTCTTCAGAAAATAGTTATGTAAGAGGTTTAAAGTCTTCCAATTTTTAAAAGTATATTAATACTAGTTAGTGAAGTGAAGAATATTTCTTAAAAAACCAAAAAAAAAAAAAAAGTATTAGTTTCTTGTAATAAGAAATGACTATTATACAAAAATAATTGTGAACTAAATCATCTAATTGTTATGAAAAAAAAATCATGCTTCAACATGACATATAACTCCTCTAAAATTATAAATTCAAACCACATACATTTTATTTACTACATCTTTCAAAGTAATTATGTAGGGGCTGTTTGGTTGGTAGAAAGAGAAATGGAGTGCAAAAGAAATATATTGATTTTTTACTTTTTGATATTTGGTTGGACATAATGTAAATTAAAGTAAAATTCTATTATATTAGAAACTCCCCGCTATAGCTCATTTCATGCGCAAACAAAATCCCCTCAAATAGAGCGAAAAAGGAATTTACGTGGGCGCTAGAGAAGCCTGCGATAACCCTTGTTCATTTCTTCCTCCATTTGTCGTGGTAACCCTTTTTCTTTTCTTTGTTGATGTTCGACTTCACCTGCTTCTTGTGAGGTAGACTTTTGAATGAATTGCTAAATTGCTCCTTCATCTCCGTCGATGAAGTGCTGTCCCTGTCGGATCTTCTTTCCATCACCTCTTTGTGTGAAGATGAAATTGGAATGGAAGCTCCTGTTTCCCTACTTCAATGCTTCAGCTCCCATCGGATGTAATCTGGGTGTCGAGGATTAAAATTGGAGTAGTTCGAGAGATGATATAGATACCAAGGAATATGATTATGATGAAGATGGAACCATGACATAACATACAGCTTGTGAAGACCAGAAATTGGATGGTTCATCCATGGTTTGCCAAGTTTTGGAGCCGGGAAGTCACGAAAGGGTTTGCGACACCAACCCGATAGTCCCGTGTGTGGACGTTGAACTTCTTGTGGATGTTTGTGCTCATGAGCAGTGCTACAAGTTTGTGGAAATTTCGAATTCAGCCAACCCAAAGAGCAAAGCTTCAAGTTCATGCTCTCTAGGATCTTATGGAAATTCCCAAATGGTGCAAAATTTAGATTTTTTTTTTTCGATTTTATTGTAATTGTTTTTAAATTTGTCATCAAGTTCATATTTTTTTTCAATTTTATAATAAATTTTTAAAATACACTACTTTTACTTTACTCTGCATATACCTTATTAAACAAGAAAAAATATCTTCATACATTTACTTTGCAGACAACAAAATAGACTCAAAGTATTCTAAATTCAATATTTATTTTATACTGCATTTACTTTACGTTGCTTTCTTCTTTTAAGACAACCAAACAACCCCATAGGTTTTTAATCCTTGTCATTAGGAAAAACTGCTCAAAATTTCTATTTCATGGTG
>NW_021587967.1:0-279 GCF_001605985.2 Dendrobium catenatum
GGTATACTGTATTTTTAAATTATCGGCCAGGACGATCTTTGATCGACCTGGACGATATTCACAAATTATGTCTTAATTGATCAAGAAATCAAGGGATTAATTAAGGATGATTGATACGATCATATCGTATTGGATGATCGCAGGATCGGCCATGACGATCTTTTCAAAAACCTTGGTTACTTCAGGACGATAAATATCGGCCAGCTCGAATTCAGGGCGTTGCTCTAGATAATTTTCCTCTAATTTGAACTGATCGGCCAAGACGATCGTGAGATCGGC
>NW_021587968.1:0-877 GCF_001605985.2 Dendrobium catenatum
AATGCTAGGCTAAGGGGGTCAAAAAAGTCACTATGGGAAATAGGCTAAGTCTAGGTCTCCTGAAATTTTAGAAAAATACTAGACCCTAAGATGAGTAGTTAGTCAGGTAGTACACTGAAATTGGAGTTTTTTTGAAAAAGTTATGAATTTTCTAAGTTTCGGACTCTAAATGAACTACAGTTGACCAAAACGTTGACTTTCTAATATATGCCATTTCTAGAAGCCTAATATTTTTAATAAATACTAGACCCTAATAAGAGTCCAAGTCAAGTAAGTTTGACTAATTTGGAATTTTCTACAATTAGTTATGAATTTACTAAGTTCAAGGTATTTATGGAATTTTCTAAATTTCCTAATAAAGGGATGATTTTAAGGTTTTGATCTAAATCAGGTCCAAACAGAATGGAATCACTCCCAAAGGTCAGAGATGACCTCAGAAAGTGATCCTAAGTGTTTGGGAAAAATTTGGGATTTTTAATAAATTTTAATGAATTATTAGGGGCAAAATGGTAATTTCCACCTATGGTCAAATTAAGGGTCAACCTGAGGTCAAACTAGGAAGCCCTATTTATCTAAGGTCAAGGGTTAGATTTTGAACAAATTAAGGTATTAAAGGTAATTTTATGACCTAAAATGTATTTATTGTAATTTTTAGAAGGTCTCGGGGCCTTATTTAATAGGTTAATTAGGGTTGGTTAATTAAGGGGGCTAACAAGCCCTAAAAATTTCTAGAAAATTCTGGGAGATTTATGATGTCACTAAGTTTAATCTTTGAGGTTTTCATGTCAATCAGTGACCTACCCTAAACCCTAAAAAATTTCTAAGTTCGCTAGACGGGTCCTTAATTTTTGTCCTTAGGGTGTCGCTACGTTATAAA
>NW_021587969.1:0-323 GCF_001605985.2 Dendrobium catenatum
GCAAATGAGAGCAAGCTAGAGAAAGAGAAAGCTAGAGAAAGAACAAGAGAGAGCAAGAGAGAGAAGAGAAGACAACAAGAGAGAGAGAGGGAGAGAGAGAGAGAGTAAGTGAGAGAGAGAGAGGGAGAGAGATAAAGAGGAAGAGAGTGAGTGTGTGAAAGAAAGAGAGCAAGAAAGAGCAAGGGAGTGCAAGAGAGAGAGAGAGAGCAAGTGAGAGCAAGAGAGAGAAACAAAGAGAGCTAGAGAGAGATAGAGATAGAGAGAGAGAGAAACAAAGAGAGCTAGAGAGAGATAGAGATAGAGAGAGAGGGAGAGAGAGCGAG
>NW_021587970.1:0-341 GCF_001605985.2 Dendrobium catenatum
AGAAGAACAAAAGTAAAGACTTGAAGATTGAGAGTATCCCACTCAAAATTACTTGCGTCATTATTAGGCTTAGAATCCAGGTTATTATCAGTGGTGCCTGGCCACTTTACTTTCTGTAAAACTCTGGTTTGTAATAAGCAAGACAACTTTGCCTATGGACATTTATTAATTAGTTAATATTTGATGTGATGGGTTGATTTCCCTTAGGATTGCTTGCTTTTCCTAGTTTTTTGGCGATTGTGTGCCGCTTTTATTTTTGCCTGGATACGTGAGACTCGTAAGGGTGTGAAAGTTTTATACTCAAAATTTTAAAAGTCTAAAATTTTAGTGAGTCTAAATAA
>NW_021587971.1:0-212 GCF_001605985.2 Dendrobium catenatum
TTTAATCATCCATATCATCTTCAGGGCGATGTTCTGACCGATCGTCTGTGTTTTGAACTAATCGTACAGGATGATATTATTATCGTCCTGGATGATAAAGTCGGCAACTTACAATTATTGAGCTCGTTTGATGCTCTTCTATTTAAGAGCTCTTGATTAATGTTTTTCAAAGATCTTTGGCTGATGTCTTGACCAGAGAAAACCTAAAGGGG
>NW_021587972.1:0-216 GCF_001605985.2 Dendrobium catenatum
CTTCTTGAATTCTGATTTTATTGCACTCCAATCATATATTGAGCAACACCCTGTTGAAATAATTTTTCAAAATTTTTATGAATTGCTCCATCATTCCACAACCGGAGAAAAAAACTTTATATTTTTAGATTAGATCCTTACTTTAATTTGGGCCCTATAAATCCCTTTTTTTTTTAAACTAAGACCCCCTTTCATGACTCTGCAACTAGTTCCTTA
>NW_021587973.1:0-258 GCF_001605985.2 Dendrobium catenatum
ACAACATAAAACCTTCAAATATGCCCAATACTTAATAGTTTTAAGACATCCCATTGAATTTATGTTGCCACTTGATGTCAATAAACATTTGAGCAATTGAGCAATTTGTCAAATTCAAAATTCAGGCAATAAACCCTAACAACACACCCCACCCCCAACTCCCAATAAAAGAATCTCATTTTACCATCCCTAATTTTGAACTTAGGGCATGCAAATCTAACTGGTTATTTAAATATCAAGTGTAATTCAAGTTTCAAT
>NW_021587974.1:0-207 GCF_001605985.2 Dendrobium catenatum
CTTAGGTGTTAGAAGCCACAATAATCATATCTTCACAATGAATTTTCTAACGACAAAAGAAAACACAAAGAGCGGTAAAACAAGCTTAGGTTAAATTACATGCGTAGGAGTTAAGATCGTAAAGCAATCAATTAATAGAACATTGCATACATGAATGATTTTCAACGTAAATCCCTAAACTAACAATGAGATTAGGCACCAATGGGA
>NW_021587975.1:0-242 GCF_001605985.2 Dendrobium catenatum
CGTTCCCCAATTTCCTCCATTTCTTGAATTTCCATACCTTTATTTGTTGCTCATATAACAGAATTCTCCTGTTATTATGAGATGAATGCAAAATTAAAACTTCTGGAGGACTCATGAATGAAAAAAAAAGGAAAATGGTATAAATATCTACTCAAAAATAAAGATTGTCATGAACTGCACCAAATATTAAAGTCACTTCTAATCTAATTTAGATTGTAAAAACTAGAAGATGACACCTAAAA
>NW_021587976.1:0-306 GCF_001605985.2 Dendrobium catenatum
GTAGCCGGAGGGGAGGGATGCCGTAAGTGGCCATCGAGGCTCCAAGTGTGCTTTGAAAGTTGTCGGTCGTAGATGCTTGCAAGGATCGGGACGACTCTCTCCAAGTACTCTTCCACGGTGGTTTCGTCTTCAAATCCTACGTCGAAGCACGGAGACCGTAGGATGTTGATGCTTCCGTTGGCGTTGAACAAAAGACCCCACTCAAGCTCCGGATCCGCCATGCATGCTTGTGGTTTGGGGAATCCTTCAAGGGGTAGAGGTGAATTTTGGTGGCGTTGCGAGAGGGAGAGCTTTGTAAAATCGGGA
>NW_021587977.1:0-202 GCF_001605985.2 Dendrobium catenatum
CCTGCATCTCCTCCTCAGTCAATTTCTTGAAACTCCCTGCCGATCTGGTCACCCCACTCTTCTCCTTCCCACTCTCTTTAAGGACACTAGGGCTTGGCCCTTTTGGAGCCAAGTAAGTGGTAGTTGTCCTGGTGGGACCCCCTGAGTGGTTGTTCAGCTAACTGCGGGCGTTGGTCTTCTGGTTCTCCACCAGCTGAGCCAA
>NW_021587978.1:0-1381 GCF_001605985.2 Dendrobium catenatum
AATCAAAAGTAAAATAACCTCTTTAAAAAGAGAGAAAAAAAAACAAAATCATGAATTCCCTTCCTCTTACTATTTTAAAGAAGTCAATCACAGCTTACCAAAGATTTCAAAAAAAAAAGGAAGTAGATTTTCATTTTTAGAAAAGTAAATGTGTGTGTTAATCAGAAAAAAAATTTCACAAAACAAAATATAAAAAATTTCAAAGAACAAAAACAAAAAACACAAAATAAAAACAAAACAAAATGGACACAAATAAGGCTTTTAACCATTATCTTTCTCCTAATCCGATGATTCAAAAACCAGGTCTACCCATAAGATTTTTTTCCCTTCATTACTTTCCCAGTTTAAATTTTGCTTCGCCTTGCCCTTTTCTTTTATAGGAAGAATTTTTAAATTAGGGCACTGATTTTTCATATGTTTAGGCTTCCTGCATCGAAAGCAAATAACATCACAAGAAATATGGACATCCTTACTACTTTTACCTTTTTTCCACTTTTGCTTATACTTTGGATAGCTTTGTGATTTGCTTGACAAGTCATTGCATTCGTCACCAACTAAGCTATCTCTTTCTGTATCTTCAGCTTTTAGAACAATTATTTCACCTGCATCCAAAAGTCTTTGACCCAAACCTTTCTCGTAGGCAATGAGGGAGCCAATCAAACTATCAATAGAATAATCATTCGAATCTTTTGATTCACAAATAGCAACTACTTTAGCATCAAACTTATCCAGTAGACAATAAAGAATTTTGTTAACTTTTTTAAAATTTGAAAATTCTTTTCCTAGAGCATGCAATGATGTCACAATTTGAATAAATCTAGTATACATGTCTAAGATCGTCTCATATGGTTTGATGGAAAATAGTTCAAAATCAAACATTAACATATTCAACTTTGATTGCTTGATTTTACTAGTGCCTTCATATATGGTGTGTAGTTTATCCCAAACTTTCTTACCAGTAGTGCACGTGGATACTAACATAAAATCATTAGAATTTAAAGCACAGAAAAAATAGTTTAAAGATTTTGCATTCAATTGAGCATCGATACGTTCATCTCTATTCCATTGACTAAAAGGAATGTCAGTTTTAACTCCATCTATAATACGTGACGGTAATGAATAACCAGTTAAAATCATATGCCACATGCGAAAATCAATTAATTGCAAAAAATAGACATGCGAGTTTTCCAAAAATCAAATGAGATATTTTCAAATAAAGGAGGTATGGTGATTGAATAACCTTCCGCAATATTATGATTTGAAAAATTAGCTATGGATTTAGATTCAAAAGCTTTTAAAAACTTATTTTGTGAAAATGGCTCTGATACCACTTGAAAGTGCTCAGATGACACTAGAAAGTGCTCTTATGGCACTTGAAAGT
>NW_021587979.1:0-217 GCF_001605985.2 Dendrobium catenatum
TTTCAAAAAAAACAAAAACTAATCCTTGACTATCTTTATGGACTTTCTAAAATTGGTCATGTCGCCGATAAAAGAAAGAAGAACATTGCCTTAGGACATCTTGTTGCCTACATTTTGGAGAAGAAGTATGAATTGGTTCATCCAGTTCAAGATTTTAAAGAACCTCTCTACTACAACGACGAATCTTTTAGAGCAATCTTCAATAAAGATGAACCAC
>NW_021587980.1:0-379 GCF_001605985.2 Dendrobium catenatum
CTCTAAATTTGTTGTTTTATTCTTTGCAATTTAATGTACTTAAAATTGTGGTAGTTTTTGTGGCTGTTAGTTTGGAGATAGATTGTATGGGTCTTGTCTTTGTAATTATATTAGGGAAGGTTTAAGCTGCCTTATTTTACAGGAATCGAAGAGATACAGATTCAGAGTGAAGAATCGATAAAAGTGGTCCCATATAGTTTCAGTAAGGTTGTAGGTGATGGAGTTGTATTTGTTTTGTTTATCAAACTGGTTTTAAGATTTAGAATATTTTCATCATTTATTTCAAAGCTCGACATTAATTTTTATTGTTTTTCTATTGGTCATGGAGGTGCTTAATTTCAGACATACTATAGAAATACCTTGATATGCACTGAGGATT
>NW_021587981.1:0-585 GCF_001605985.2 Dendrobium catenatum
AGAAAATTACAAAGGTCTTCTGTGTTTGACTTCTGAGTAGAGAAATTTTGTGCTAGAATGTTTGAAAAAGTTCTCTAAAAGATAAAAAATTGCAACTTTATTTTTGTTTGAAGATCTGTATGCGTATGATATGCGTGTGGTATGCGTATGATATGCGTGTATTATGCTTATGATATGCGTGTGGTATGCGTATGATATGCGTGTGTTATGCGTATGATTTGCGTGGGTTATGCTTATGAAATGCATATTTAATATATATATATTTTTTTACAGGGACGATAGTATCCTGTTTGTTATTAACATTCTTATTTTCAGATCTGAGATTGATGAGTTATTAAGCGATAGTTATTTAGACAATGAATATGTAAATATTTTTGCCTATCTCTTAGATGAGAAGTGTAATCTTATGCCAAACAAGTACCATAAGTTTCTATACATCTCTACAATCTATTGGGTTAGTAACTTAGTATTCAATTTATTTGTTTAACTATTGGATTAGTAACTTAATATCCATTCTTAGTTCTTATATTTACTACTTGTACTTGCAAAATAACAAAGGAAGGGAAAAATTGTCCAAATTGCAAA
>NW_021587982.1:0-217 GCF_001605985.2 Dendrobium catenatum
AATGTACTCATCTATATTCAATCCAAAAATTATATACACTACTCAAGATCTACATAATCATATCATAACTATTATATCCTGAGTACAAAATGTTGATTCTATATAAGTTATTAAACTTAAGCTATTGTTTCAAGGCTAATTAAGAGGAGGGTGAATTGGTAATTTAAAAATTTTCTCTTGAATTGTAAATTTGAAAATCGTTGATTCTCGTAGTAAG
>NW_021587983.1:0-210 GCF_001605985.2 Dendrobium catenatum
AATGGAGTCAAAACTGATATTCTCTTTACTAAATGGATTCATGAGGATAGAGAGCTTGTTTAATTAAATGCTAAATTTTTTAATTTTTTCTAGCGCTTTAAATATTGAGGATTATATGAGAGTATCTACTTATACTATAGTGAAAAAAGATGGGATGTACTAAGAATCATATTTGAAGGAATTAGGGAAGTCAAACCTTTTAGATTAATC
>NW_021587984.1:0-204 GCF_001605985.2 Dendrobium catenatum
CTCTATTTGAAATTTGAAATCAATTTCAAATTAATTCTCTCCTAATTTACTCAAATTCTGAAGTTAATTTCATATTTGAATAAATCTCTTTCAATCTCCCCCTAACCTAATCCCCCCCTCACCCAAGTCACCCGCCCCCTCTCTCTCTACCTAAGCCGCCCCTCTCCATACTCCCTCCCTTGGGAATTTTGGATGCTCATGACA
>NW_021587985.1:0-402 GCF_001605985.2 Dendrobium catenatum
TGGTGGAAAATTCTCATCTCCTGATGAGAACGTATCAACAACTCGTTCATAAAGCTCCAAGTTTTTCTTTTTTAGATCAGCAACATCTATCCAGGTACAATCAGTCAATGGTCGATTGTTCCATTTGACTAGGAACTTTTTATGCTCTCCATGCCTTGTCTTAATAGCTTTCACATCAATAACATCTTCGATTTAATCTTTAGACTTTACCAAAGGAGCAGAGAGTGGTAAAGTTTCAATATCTACAAAATCGTCAGAATCTCCTTCATACAAAGACATGTCATAAATATTAAAAACAGGAGAAGTGCCAACAGTATTAAGTATATCCAAGGGTATGCATTTGTACCCAGAAAACGAAGTGCTTTATGATCAGTATTTAAAACAAATTCTCTTTGAATCAAG
>NW_021587986.1:0-329 GCF_001605985.2 Dendrobium catenatum
ACACCGCCCCGCATCCGAACGCTGTCTAACTTCAGCCTGATTGCCATTAAACCACCGCCCAAACACCAACCACCATCGAACTTTTACCCGACCGCCAACCCCTGCTTAACTTCAGCCCAAACATCCTAGGGCCACCGTCTGGTCACTAACCACTGCCGGACTTCCAACCTACCTCTGATCGTAGTCAAACTTCAGCCTAACCGCCGTTAACCATCGCCCGACCGTCGACCACCGTCAGACAACCGCCCAACGCTGAAGTTTCACCGGACCACTACCTGACATTGGAGTTCCGTAGGACCATCGTCTGATGCCAGAGTTGTCACGATCCG
>NW_021587987.1:0-807 GCF_001605985.2 Dendrobium catenatum
AGTTTGTTTGTTTAGTTAATTAAACGATCACAAACGATCTTTAATAGAACCAAACAACGAGTAGCTCGTCGAACGTTTGGTTCCCTTGCAGTCCTAGTAAGGGATGATATTGCTGCAATCTGCGTCGAGATTTCTCCTCCAGATCTTGCAGAATCGTCTCATCAGGTGAGACGTTCGTATTTCTATCACTGTATCTTTGATAATCTTGTTCTTAAGTGCATCTTATTGTTTTAATCGGGCTGCAATTTCAACAAAAGTGTTGATCTCGACTGCCATTCAGTTGGATTTGACGATGTTCATTATCATATTCAGATAATTAATCTATCTTGTGTGTTTTTGCTGCAAATGTTCTATATTTGCTTGTCATCACTCCACTTTTTAGTTCAGTCACATGACATGACCACTACAAAGTGTTTAATTTGCATTAATTTTGTTCAATACCAATAGTTTTTTTTAGCCGAATGACCTTACCTTACTTGCCAAGTGCTCTAAATGCATTTATATTTGCTTTGCAGTTCTCTGTGAAGTCCTACCAAACAAATCATTAGATGTTAGGACATAGATTGTGCTAAGAGTAATATGAGCAGTTTTATTACAAACTCGCTTTAGAAGCAAAGCAAATCAATGCATTGTTTTAGAAATTCATTTTTGGCCAAAACTTACTATTCCTAAATCTTAGGCTTCGTTTGGGATGGCTTTCTTACTGCTTCTTAAAGCGACTTTTTAGTATAATTTTTTTTTTAATTTTTTACTAGAAAACAGCTTTAAGAAGGAGGAAAGCCATCCCAAACGAAGCCTTAATTTTGG
>NW_021587988.1:0-212 GCF_001605985.2 Dendrobium catenatum
CCCTTTCATTCCTTTGGTTATTGTTTAGAGGTCAACACCACATTAATGCCCATTAATTGCCCCTTAATCCTCTTGCTAATTTGAAACCAATTTCAAATTTCTTTCCCTCCAATTTACACAAATTCTGAAAATTAATTTCAGATTTGTGTAACTCCCCTCTTTCTCTTGCCTAACCTAATTTCCCTCATCCCATCCACCCGCCCCCCTTCCTC
>NW_021587989.1:0-487 GCF_001605985.2 Dendrobium catenatum
ATTTACATCATAATTTAGATACTTATTAGCTCTAAAATTATTCAAAATAAATATATTTTGCAAAATATGTCGGTGATGCACACGTAAAATTATGCGAACTTTCACACACTTTGCTAAAAGTGTAATAGTTCTAAAATTTACTGAAGTTAGGATAAAATAATTTTAAATGATAAAAAAGAATATAAGACACTTATTTTTGCTAGGGAGAGGT
Organism: Dendrobium catenatum; assembly: GCF_001605985.2. Lineage (NCBI taxonomy): Eukaryota > Viridiplantae > Streptophyta > Magnoliopsida > Asparagales > Orchidaceae > Dendrobium > Dendrobium catenatum. The sequence goes on from NW_021587989.1 coordinate 212, forward strand.
TAACTTATTACTTTTCTATGAAAATCAAGCACAAATACAAAAAAAGGATGCCTAAGAGAGACACTATAATTTTCCCACAGAAAACACATAAAAGGGAAAAACTATGGGACCTGATCAAGCTAAAAATGAATCTACTAGTATTTAATATCATTAGAAAAGATCATTTTCTAATGCTAGTGAAAGATGCTGATATATTATAATAGACATCATCTGCATATAATGATCTCCATGGTGAAAAATGGAAGAGCCGTGTGACATATGAGTTGTCTTTGAGAG
>NW_021587990.1:0-237 GCF_001605985.2 Dendrobium catenatum
TCTCGAATTGAAGAACATTGTATCTTTTGTTGTTTTCTTGCATCGTCTAGTGAAATCTTTGATTTTTCTCCCAATTTCTCTATGTTTCCAAGCAAGACCTGCTGCGTTTGTGCTGATTATCCGCTGTGACAGTAGTTTTTTCTCTCTGTTTTCGTATTAATTTCGATTAGGTTTGCTTGCGAACTCAAGTATTATCTTAGGGTTACTTGCGAACTCAAGTATTTCCTATCAAAATGC
>NW_021587991.1:0-415 GCF_001605985.2 Dendrobium catenatum
TATAAAAGACTTGTCTCTTCTTTTCATCTGGAAATGATGTGCATTTTGGAAGCGAAGATCCCTTATGATTATATGTCTGATGATTGGTTTATTAATTCTCACAAGGTTTTTGTGAACGAGGCTAGCTGTAACAACTTTGATTGCTCTAACCCTGGCAGAATTTGGATGAAATGGAATTCATCCTCTGTTTCCTTTAGCCCTATTATCATATCACCTCAGCTCATCCATGGTACTCTATGTGTTGGCTCTCTTCCACATATGCTTCTTTCTGTTATTTATGCTTCCAACTACCCTTCTGAGAGAGCTTCTCTTTGGCAACAACTTCTTCAATTAGCCACTTCCATCACTGCTCCCTGGATAATTGCTGGAGATTTTAACTGTTGCCGATCTCATGAGGAAAAATATGAGGGAAGAT
>NW_021587992.1:0-1122 GCF_001605985.2 Dendrobium catenatum
TTTAAGAGCTCTTGTTCAACGTTTTGAACAATCTTTTGATGCTGCCTTGACCTGAGAAGGCCTTGATGAAATAAGGGTGCTTCAAGGATCGCTCAAGGGTGCTTCAAGGATCACTCTGCTTCTTCTTTGTTTAGAGTTTCTTGTCCGTGGAAGGGTCGGTAGAGGTAAGGTTTTTAGCACTGGATTATGGTTCTCTGCCAGCTTTAGAAGGAAGCAAAAGGAGATAGGTTCTCTGCCTTTCCGGGGTGGCAAAAAGGACTTCTTTGTGAGGGCTTCTCTGCCTAGCCGTGGGGGCTAAAGGAGAGACACATTTTGTAGTGCAATACTTGGAGGATGCCTCCAAGGAGTGGACGTAGGTCAAGTTGACCAAACTACTATAAATTTATGTGTTATTGTTTTCTTGATTCCGCACTTTAAATTTTCGCATTATTTTTGTCTTGTGGTGTGATTTGGTTTTGGTTTGTGATCTTATTGCTTTTGTTGAAAAGAAATTTTAAAATACCAATTCACCCCTCCTCTTGGTTAGCTTGGGCCAGTTCTATAGGGCTTAACATCCCCAACGAACTTTCAAGTGGTATCAGAGCACTTGCAAGTGGTATCTGAGCGCAGTCTGATCTTGTGGACTTGAAACGTTAGCACATAAGGCAATCATAGAGAAATAAGGAATGTTTGCTATCATCAAAATCATAAACCATAGGTCCGCAATAATCTCCCCCTTTTTGATGATGGCAAAACATTTCAATTTGAATTTTCAAAAAAGTAAATACTCATCCTAATCTCCCCCTCACTAGAATAACTCTTTTAAAAAATAGGGGAGATAAAAATATTTTTTTTATTTTTTATTTTAAGATACAAACACGAAATAGTACAAAAATTCAATAATACGTTCTCCACCTTTGACATTATCAAAAAGAGAGGAGGCACAAATAAAAACAAAACGACCAAAAGACAAAAACATTTCCTGATTTGGTGAAAAAACAAATATTCTAAAAATGAGAAAGTTGCCTCTTAGTTTTAATCAAAAAACTTAGTAGAATTGAATTGACAACGCATAGCCCAGAAAAGGTTAGAAATTAAGAATTTGGTAATCCAAACTCAAGTTCTTTAAAAAGGCTCAAAAAC
>NW_021587993.1:0-266 GCF_001605985.2 Dendrobium catenatum
TAGCTTGAAATTAACATGTTTTAAGCAGCTCAGCTCCAGCATTAGAAAGTTTATGCGTGCTCCTGATACAAGAGATGGAAAAAAACAAATATTGGCTTGAGAAAATACCTGCACGTACACATGAGTCTTCTCGTGATTATCTCTAACATGCTTGTAAGGGAATCTTTGCTGACATCCAGATGTTCGGCATCTGAATGGCCTAAGTTCTTCATGAACAGCTTTAATATGTTTATTGAGGTTTGATTTCTGCAATTACAGATTGCATA
>NW_021587994.1:0-335 GCF_001605985.2 Dendrobium catenatum
TTAAATGAGAATTTGATTTTTAACAGGACACAATGACGAAAAAGAATTCATGTAGCCGACCCCACATAATGGGATAAAGGCTTGATGTTGTCGTTGTTGTCACATTTTTGTTTGGCTCCAATTTTTCTATTGTTTTTAAAAACTTTATTTGTTGAAATAGCTTTTTAAACTAAAATTTGCTAGTTTGATTGTTATAAAAATGTTATTGTCTTGTTTTTTTCAAAAAGAAAAAAAGTTTATAATATCTAACATGGCTTTTAAATATTATGTTTTTCCTGTAACAATTCAATCTGTTCTAAAAAAAATCTTCGATCTAATGGCAAATTCAACTCTAT
>NW_021587995.1:0-404 GCF_001605985.2 Dendrobium catenatum
CGGTGCGGTAGAGAACTGTCATCCTTTTACACCTTCCAAGTATCGGTAAAGAACCTTCCACTTTTTACACTCTTCAAGTGTAGGCAAAGAACCTTCCATTGTTCACACTCTCTAAGTGTAAGTAGAGAATGTTTCGCTATTCACACTCTCCAAGTGTAGGCAGAGAACCTTCTGATGTTCATACTCTCCAAGTGTAGGTAGAGAACCTTCGGCTATTCACACTCCTCGAGTGTCGGCAGAGAATCGAATCTTCTTGAAAGATCTTCTCACAAGAAATCTAGAAGGACAAGACAAAAGAGTGAAGAAATTACAAAGAACACACATAAATCCTTACCTTTGAGTAACCAAGTGAACCCTTCACACTCCACTAGTAAGAAATCTCCTTCAAACACTCTCTCTCACTC
>NW_021587996.1:0-309 GCF_001605985.2 Dendrobium catenatum
ATTGAGCAGAGGTAGTTATAAGACGGCTGGCTTATCAGTAAGGTCTAGATAAGTTTTGATGATTTATATCCAACGGTTTTAACTTGAGTGGAGAACGTGGCAGCTGCTTCTTTCTATGCAGATGTGGTGGCTGCCCTTGTTGTGGTTGCAGGAATCGGCAGCTCCACTTTGTTATATAGAGTGGAAATCACTGTTTTTTTTGGGAAAAAAAATATCAAGGAGATCATTAGCCTTTAGGCATACAAACTTAGCCTTATATAGATATTGCATGAATTCGTGTATTTAGCTACGTAATCATAGGTTCATAGG
>NW_021587997.1:0-289 GCF_001605985.2 Dendrobium catenatum
TGGCTCACTCATTGCTTACGAGTAAGGGGTGAATCAACGAAATCTTGATGCAGGTGAGAAGAAGAAGGAGAAAACAGTTGTATTGAAGGCGCACAAATTAGATTCTGAAACTTCCGGGTCTGAAAGCGATGAAGTTGCCTTAATCACAAGGCAATTCAAAAGCTTATAAGGAAGAAACAAAAAGCATCATTGGAGAAAAAGTAGGGATCATAAAAATTCTAAAGGATCTTTTGATGTTGTTTGCTATGAATACAAGAAACTAGGACACGTGAGAACTGATTGCCCTACA
>NW_021587998.1:0-313 GCF_001605985.2 Dendrobium catenatum
CCTAGCTCTTGATAGAATGATTCAAATCTATCATTTTAAAATTCTCCACCATGATCACTATAAATTGTTGAGATTTCACAACTTAATTTCCGTTGAATCCATGTGGAGGAAACCTTATATTACTCAAAAGACTCATTTTTATGTGCTAAGAATCTTACCCAAGTGAATCTAGTAAAGTCATATACAATCACAAATCCATAATTTTTCCCACCTAGGCTGACTGTACTAACGGGTCCAAATAAGTCCATATGTAGGATTTCTAGTGGCCTAGAGATTATCACATCTCTAATTGAGTGAAAGGATGATTTGACTT
>NW_021587999.1:0-279 GCF_001605985.2 Dendrobium catenatum
AAGGATTACTTAAAAATAGTTATTGTCTAAATAAAGAGAAAAGAACTAAAATGGCTCTCTGACTTTTTTGTGAATGACCAAAATAATCTCAAGCCTATATAAAAGTTTCAATTGAGACCTCAGGCTCTTTAAATAGGGACTAAAATAATTCCATCATCCAAAGTAATTGAAGTTGAAGTTAACAATGTTAAAAGTTAGGGTAATTTTAGATTTTGTTTTTCTACTTGAATTTTTTATAAAACTGATTTTATATTTGTTAACACTGTAAGTTTGAGAGGG
>NW_021588000.1:0-268 GCF_001605985.2 Dendrobium catenatum
ATACTTATACAAAATTCAAAATATATATAACTCATAAGGGTAACATGCCCCTATAATTAACCCACAAATGGAGTCCAAAATGAACATATAGAACATTCAATAGAAGAAAACATAATTAATAAATCAAAATCCACAATATGAAGAACCAAATGTTTAAATACAGAGAAATGCATATATTCTATAATAAATATAACATATGAAATCCATAATAAGATGTCTAGAATACAACTAAAGGTTCATCAAATAAATAACAACACTAATAATCCTC
>NW_021588001.1:0-324 GCF_001605985.2 Dendrobium catenatum
AAAGAACCTCAAAAAAAAAAAAAATTCAATTGGAACTTTTTAAGATTTATATTTATTTGTTTTCTTGTTAAAGAACAAATTGTGTGGGGTCCTTTTCCTCCTTTTTTTATTTTATTTTATTAAAAAGCATTACTACCTATTATTACTTTGATTTACTAGATTTGGTTGCTAATAAAAAAACTCTTAGTAAAACTATTATAAAAACCCATTTATTAGTTTCACCTTGAAGGAAATAAAATTGGAGTTGGGATTGCAAAAAAAATTTGAATGTATGATTTTTTGCACCGAGTGTGAGTCCAGATGCAATTTAGAGAGACTAAATTG
>NW_021588002.1:0-1379 GCF_001605985.2 Dendrobium catenatum
TTAAGATACAGAGGGACATTGATGCTGTTGAAGGACTTTGTGGACTTGCCATACAGGCTTCTTACCCGACCGTCAATTAATTATTTTATCAACAAACATTCATATTCTGTTCTGTCATTTCTCGAAGGGAGGAGAAATTAGCCAATCGAAACACTTGACGTATGCATCCATCTAAGTCCAATTACAATCATGTACTTTTATATGATCACTTATCCTACTTGTATTGCATACATATTATGAAGCCTCATATGTATCCAGCTAGTAGTTTGTTCACTCTTATGTATCTTGTTTGATTTAGAATATTAATTATGTTTGTCGAGCTTTTTAATAGCACAACTAAAATTTCTTTTGAATCATGTCCGAATTTAAGAACACACGGTTATGCTTCCTCTAAAAAAATTAGAGTAAAATTCAGATTATTTTGATTTAAAGATTTCTTCATCCAATCAATCATCTTTTAGAAAAATCCTAAAGAAATCGCATATTATATTATTAGATACTTTTCTCCGGCCATATTCTAATGGAAATTATCCTTCTTTCGTTAAATATTCTTCTCGATTGCCTGTGGCTTCATTGAAACTCTTTTATTGAACTATTAGGAATTCAAAGAATATTAGAAAAACCCATAGCCCGTGGCTCTATTGGAATCCATAGAGAAATAACTAAAAAGGAACGAATTAAACCTCGGGGTCTTGTACAGTTAAAATGATTTTATTAATATATAAGTATATTACATCAGTCGTATCGTCCCCTAATTTATTTAGTAAATGAATGGAAATTTTGAGACCGTCAGTGGTTAGCGAGAGATTTGCCCACAACCATCTAACGAGCATAAGTTCGACTATGGTCGTAAGTCGGAAGGGGATCTGGCTGAGACCTACAAAATAGTGGAAGTACAAAGACGATTGGTGGTCGGAAAGAGATCTGGTTGGACCAACCAGAGAACTATCTCTCATATGCATAGGATCACGAGCCTAATTTATAAACTTGTCTCTTCTACATTTCATCTATCGCCTACGAGGAAATGCGGTAGTCAAAATAATCTGTAGACTCACCTGCTCTAGGCTGCTTTTTTTGAAGACGTCTATAGGCATCCTACAATATATAATACAAGATTATTCAATTTATAGTTGATACTTAAAATTGTAAACTTAAATGTTCATATAAGCTCACATCGCTCACTCGTCCACCCATTGCTGGTCCTTCTAGCATTTATGGGTATAACTGTGCAACTCAATAGTAGACATTTATCTACATAATAGCTATATTTGTAATATATTTACATTAGCATTTATAACTAAATAAATTATTAAAAACAATTAAAATTCTTACCAAATGTCGTCGCACTACAGAAAAAAAAAATTTTGGCAAAGTTTTTC
>NW_021588003.1:0-325 GCF_001605985.2 Dendrobium catenatum
TATTATCGTAGGAGTATGTTAGTGATCCATTAATATTTACTTGCATAGTTTGATTTGTTCACAATCTAAATATCTATTAAAATAATTTTTATATTAATCTTGATATAGAAATTTATAAAATTCCTTTATTAAATAAATTTTATAAGCTTCATTGATTACATAATTATTATCAAATATGGAAAGATATATAATTAGGGAAATTAAAGATAATAAGCTTATGTGGTAAAACTTTTATTATTTATTCATTTTAAATTGACTTGTTTCACATCAATTTATTGATGTATGATTAATTTTTATATAAATTATATCATATTATTATATGAAT
>NW_021588004.1:0-203 GCF_001605985.2 Dendrobium catenatum
ATCGTCTCATAAGGTTTCATGGAAAATAATTCAAAATCATGTATTAACAAATTCAATTTGGATTGCTTGATTTCACTAGTGCTTTCATATATGGTCTGCAATTTATCCCAAACTTCCTTACCAGTAGTGCACGTGGATACTAACATGAAATCGTTAGAATTTAAACCACAGAAAAAACAATTTAAAGATTTTGCATTCAATTG
>NW_021588005.1:0-210 GCF_001605985.2 Dendrobium catenatum
TATTATGCCGGTTGGCATCGTTGTTTTCCCATACGAAATGGGCATCGTTGTTTTTATGCTAGGATTTTGGCCTTTTCCGATTTTGGGTGCGATACCCCCTCCCCCCTTTTTTTCTGTGAGCCTTAGAGACCATTAGGGTCATTTAGGCCTGTCGAGTAGGCCACCTATTTATGACATTGGGCATCGCTGTTTTCCCACACGAAGTGGGCA
>NW_021588006.1:0-212 GCF_001605985.2 Dendrobium catenatum
TATATATATATATATATATATATATATTCATTGAAAATTCCCTATACAGACCTAAAAAAAATGAAAAGAAAACCTTATCAGATCATCATTGTAGCATACAAGAAAAAACATAGTTCTCCTTGATTAAAAAAAAAATCACTCGATTCCTCAATCAAACAAATAGGTGAAAACGAATTTCAACTAAATTCAGTTTCCATTTTCATTTGCTTTTC
>NW_021588007.1:0-542 GCF_001605985.2 Dendrobium catenatum
TTTCTAAGTGCATAAATATCACTTGAGAAAAGAAATATAAAATAAGAAAGCATCTAAATTGCAATAATAATATTAATTTTTATGTAGTCTGAATTGTTGAATCTAGTAATTAGGTTGTTAAGCCTAAGTTAATGTTCCAAAGGCTACAAAGAGGGGGGGGTGAATTGGTAGTTTAAAAAAATTTTAAACCCTCTTTTAAAATTATGTTGAACCGAAATAAAAATTGTTTCTTTTAAGTTTTGTAGAAAATTTTTTTAACCACAGAGTTTTTAAGACTAAGAATTAAAATGCGAAAACGTAAAAATAGTAAAGTAAATGACACCAGATTTATAGTGGTTCGGTCTAAAACCAGACCTACATCCACTACCTAGAGGCACCCTCAAAGTATTGCACTAATACCAATAGTGACTCTCATTTTGCACCCACAGCAAGGCGGAGAAGCCTTTACAACACACTCTTTTTACCACTCCCTGATGTGGCAGAGAATCGTCGTCCTTTTACACAATCCCCAGTGTTGGCAGAGAACCGTCCGTCCTTTTACA
>NW_021588008.1:0-302 GCF_001605985.2 Dendrobium catenatum
TCTTTATCTAGCTTGATCTCACTTGCTCTCTCTCTCTCTATCACCCTCTCTCTCTCTTGCACTCCCTTGCTTTTTCTTGTTCTTTCTCTAGCTTGCTCTTTCTCTAGCTTGCTCTCACTTGCTCTCTCTCTCTCTCTCTCTCTCTCTCTCTCTCTCTCTCTCTTCCTCTTTCTTTCACTCCCTTGCTCTTTCTTGCTCTCTCTCTCACTCTCTCTCACTCACTCACTCCCTTCCTCTCCCTCTCTCTCTCTTGCACTTTGTTGTTTTTTCTCTAGCTTTCTCTCACTTGCTCTCTCTCTCTC
>NW_021588009.1:0-235 GCF_001605985.2 Dendrobium catenatum
ATCCACATGGTAAAGCACTAATCATTCCCAAAAGACACTAAGGGACCCTACTAAACAAGTCTAATCATCAAATTATACTCCTCAAAATAATTTACAAGGAACTTCCAAATGGGCTACTACACAAAATTCTACAAGGAGAAAATCTACCAAAAATCTCTTTTTTTTTTATTGTAATTTGACACCAAAACTCTACAAAATCTCTACAAAATCTTCCACCAAAATTTCCCCTTTTGAC
>NW_021588010.1:0-363 GCF_001605985.2 Dendrobium catenatum
GGGTAGGGCTCGGTGTCGGCTAGGAGAGGAAGTCGGGTATGCGGATCCTCTCTCTCTCTCTCTTTCTCTCTCTCTCTCTCTCTCTCTCTCTCTCTCTCTCACGGGATTCGGCCAAAGAGGCGCTGGAAGGGAGAAAGCTGCGATCGCAGCAAGCGAGCTCCCAGTCGTGGCTTGCGATCAAACTGCCGTGACTTCCGTCCGACTGGAGGGAAGAAAATCGGAGGTGCGAAGTCGAACCAGCCACGGATGAGCCGGAGCAGCGATGGGAAAAGGAGAGAGCTCAGGAAAGAGGGAAAATTGCGTAAGAGGAGCTCGGAGAGTGAGGAATCGTGTGTGCTGAAGAGCGGAGGCTTCGGCTTCTAT
>NW_021588011.1:0-204 GCF_001605985.2 Dendrobium catenatum
AATAATGCAGAATTCCATCAAAATGAAAAATTAATGTCATGGCTTACGAAGACTCAGATCAGAGCTTGGGTCACAATTGTACTGTTCTATGTAATGCCTTAAAGTGTAAAATGACCAACGCCCCAGCTCAGGCATTGGCATAACCATCTGCACCTTTTCAGATATCAGTTGCTTGAAATCTTTGTCTGGCGAGCCAATTACAAC
>NW_021588012.1:0-201 GCF_001605985.2 Dendrobium catenatum
GAAAGCCGAGAAAGCCCGTCACACAGCAGTAAGAAAAATAAACACCGGCCTAACCTAAATCTAGAGTTGGTTGTCCTAACAAACAATTCTAAGTATGTGCAACAGGTTGTGTGGTTTTGATATGTCCTATATAGGTTAATTATTGACTAAAGTTTTCTAATTGGTTGAATTTTAATTTAAAAAAATGTTCACTAATTCTAG
>NW_021588013.1:0-271 GCF_001605985.2 Dendrobium catenatum
TTCGTGTCTTGTTTACCTTTTTGCTGAGGTCAGGCAAAGGTATCGAGTCACCCCAATAAACTGTTCTGAAAGGATCAGTAGGGGCAGGATCTTTTTCACTTTCCACCCCGCTGTCCAGATACGGTCAAGCGGGTAGCTGGTTTTGCTTGGTAGAGAGGGCCTGATAGAGCACCTGGCAGGAACTCCTCGCCTCTTTTCCTGAGTGTCCTATTCTGATCAAATAGGCACCAGATCTTGTGACTCTTTTGTTTGCTGTCTTGAGTTGATCAGA
>NW_021588014.1:0-228 GCF_001605985.2 Dendrobium catenatum
TTAGGATTGAAAGGAGATTTAATTTGATTTGAGCATTATATTAGAAATTTGGGATTATATTCCCGAGATTTGGGGTCTTATAATCAAAGATCTGCTCCAGATCCTAAATCTATTTTGGATACTGGACCACAGTCGTCCGATCCTAACTAATGCAGTGCAAGTCTGGAAATACCCCAGCCTGGATTGGGGAGCCAGCTAACCACCTAGTCGATTTAAAAGAGATGTGTC
>NW_021588015.1:0-217 GCF_001605985.2 Dendrobium catenatum
TGATGAAGCTCATATTAGGAGTTACAAATGAGTTATCTCAAGTACTGCAAAGAAAGGATCAAGATATTATAAATGCTATGACTTTGGTTAAAGTTTCCAAACAAAGACTTCAAAATATGAGAAATGATGGTTGGAATAATTTGTTTAAAGAAGTTGGATTATTTTGTGAGAAGAATAACTTAAATGTTCCAAACATGATTGACACATTTGTGATGCA
>NW_021588016.1:0-209 GCF_001605985.2 Dendrobium catenatum
TTGTAGTGGTTTAGGAACCGCTGCATATCTGTTGTATTTGCGTTCGCTGCAAATGCTTTAGCAGTGGTTTGCAAACCGCTTCTATATTATCTGTTGATTTTGGGGTCTTGGGAGACGGACTCAGGATCAAGTCGAGCCGGAGCTAGGGCACTATGGCGGCTATAAACCGCTGTAAAAATCTAAAATTTCTTATAATTTTTTTAGCAACC
>NW_021588017.1:0-210 GCF_001605985.2 Dendrobium catenatum
TTTGAGGGAATAGTTGATACCAACCAAAACAGTTGCAGGATCATATGTTTGATACTATCAAAATTAGCTTACAAGTTTATGTTAAGATGCTTTTGGAATTATTTGTTAGCTTATGAATGGAAGCTAGAAGTTTGTTGGAAAAGAGTTATAAATCTCATATCTTAAACCTATGGTGCGTTATTTCGATATCATGCTCTCTTTGTTCGACCT
>NW_021588018.1:0-270 GCF_001605985.2 Dendrobium catenatum
TCGTCTACTGCGACGGGGCTCTGTACGGGTAACTGGCTGCTCTGGGGCTACCACTACTGAACTGACCTAAGACCGGGCAGGCTCCTGCTGCTGTCTCCATCCTCGACGATGTGGACATCATCCTACTATAGGAGCAACTACTGGAGGCCTAACTAATGGAACTGTATATGTCGGCTGCTGAGGTGTTTGTCCTCTCTACCATCTATAAAGTCGTCTTGCAGTCTGTCGTCTCAACTAGAAGGTAGTCTGAGAGATCTATCGGAGTAACCT
>NW_021588019.1:0-211 GCF_001605985.2 Dendrobium catenatum
GTGTACTTTACTTTTCTGTCTTTAATTTCCTGCATTTATAACTGTACACAATGCACTCATAACATGCATAATTATACAACTGCTTTTACTTTCTTATACTTTACTTACCTGCAAAGTAGAATGTTCCAAGGGATCGATGTACTTATAAGGAAATGTAAAGCTTTTTTTTCCTAAATTTGTTGTATATAGATTGAGTATGTAAAGTGTCTGG
>NW_021588020.1:0-297 GCF_001605985.2 Dendrobium catenatum
ATTTGCTAAATTTGATTTGAAGTCTTTATAGCTTGGAGTTGATTTCCTGAAATGTTAGTACACACTAGAGCAAAATACAAATCTTCAAAAAAAGTGTTAGGAGATATCTATACATAAAATAATAATATTTGAAATCATCAAAATAATATAAGTTGCAAAAATATAAAACATACAAATAGCAACTCTCTTAATAGTAGGAAGACTGGTCATATGAAAAATCAGTGCCCTAATTTGAGAGCTCTTCTTGTAAAAGAAAATGGTAAAGCTAAGCAAATTATAAAAATGAAAAATAGTGAA
>NW_021588021.1:0-235 GCF_001605985.2 Dendrobium catenatum
AGCAGGACGTCGGGTCTTCAACAGGATGTAGGGACTGAACGTCGGGCCTTAAACAGGACGTCGGGTCTTCAACAGAACGTCAGGCCTGAATGTCGGACCTTTAGTAGAACGTCGGGCCTGAACATCGGGCATAAACGTTGGGCCTTGAGATGGTGGTGCGGCGAAACTGCGGCGGTGGTCCGACGAGGCTCCGACGGTGGTCCGGCGAGGCTCCGGCGGTGGTCCGGCGAGGCTC
>NW_021588022.1:0-358 GCF_001605985.2 Dendrobium catenatum
TTCTTAAATTTGTTATGTTTTATGAATAATGGATTTAAGAAATTTTGAATTTAGAAAATAATGAAGATGCTCCTCATCACAAAAATATTACAGAAAAATATCAAAAATAAATTATTGATTTTAGCCCTTGTGATAGTCAAACAAGTAATAAACATAGTAATATTTTCCCCCAAAAAAAAAATCATGAATTTTTCCTAACTACTTTCAAGTCTTCATCACATGCCTTCAACCATAGGGAATAGTAATGACCATAGAATTAAATAGTGAACTCTCACATCACACAAAAAGACAATCATATTAATAAAATTCTAAATTAATAATATTAAAATATTAATTTAGTAATATTAAAAAAACAATC
>NW_021588023.1:0-262 GCF_001605985.2 Dendrobium catenatum
TAAGGCTAGTCGTCGATCAGATACGTAGGATATACGTATTATCTGGCATATAGTAGCAGCAATGAGTATTGGATTGAAAAGATTGGATATTTGGAAATTTGGGGTTGAAATATTTAGGAAGTTTGGAAATAGTTGGAAATTTGGAGATTTCATATTTAAAATATAAATTGCACACACTTGCACTTAAAGCAGATGGTGGGGGAATAGATGATAGACCCGATCAAAATCCCATGGTTCCGTCGTCCCAGGCCATCATGGTCCC
>NW_021588024.1:0-255 GCF_001605985.2 Dendrobium catenatum
CTAAGTTGAAAAATTTCTAAATTCCTCAAATGATTCATGTTAAGATAGCTGCTATTTGAATGCTTTACATTTTTGTAACTTATGTAGTTTTGATGATTCCAAACATTATGGTTCAAATGTGTAGTTATGTCCTAACAATTTAGAAGATTTGTATTTGCTCTTGTGTGTACTAACATTTCAGGAAAAATGAACTCCAGACTACGAAGACTTAACATCACATTCAGAATGAGATACTTTATAAAATTTGAAGTTTGC
>NW_021588025.1:0-711 GCF_001605985.2 Dendrobium catenatum
ATTAAACTGTCCATGATCAGGGGGATCAATATCGGCCATCCATTCCAACCACTCCCATTTTGACCTTGAACATCCACATATTTACAAGTCAAGCCACTCTCAAAAAACTATAAATAGCCCCCACTCTTCTCATGATGGAGGGGGAAAGAAGAAAAGGAATGGAGGAGTTTGGGAGCTCTCTTGCCACTGACCACCGCCGAAACTCTTCCCGACCACCGTCGAGGTTCCTCCTTACCACCATTGGAGTTCATGCCGACTACCGCCGGAGTTCCTCCCGAACACCATCATAGTTCGTGCCGACCACCATCGAAGTTCATGCCAACCACTGCCGGACTTCCACTAGTCCGTCAACCACCGTCTGACTTCCGCCAGTCGCTGACCACCGCTAGAGTTCCTCCCGATCACCGCTAGAGTTCTTCCCAACCACCGACAGACTTCTTCATGTCCGTCGACCACCGCCGGACTTCCACCAATCCACCAACCACCACTGAAGTTCTTCCCGACCATCGCCGGACTTCTACCTGTCTGCCGACCACCATCGGACTTCCGTCAGTCAGCCGACCTCCGTCGCTTGCCGACTAGGGTCCTTCCACCTGACGTCATCCTGCCGACTATAGTCATTCCAACCTTCATCACGGAAGTTCCCGTCCGGACTGTGAGTGTTCACACACAAATTGAACCAAATTGTATACAAAAATTATACACAGTGGG
>NW_021588026.1:0-305 GCF_001605985.2 Dendrobium catenatum
AAACTTTAATTTGCATTACTTACCTTTTAGACGGGTTGCTTCTTCCAAACCTTCACTTCTTATTCTTCTTCTATTATAAGTCACTTCAAAGCCTCCACTTTGCATAAGACTATATAATCGATATCACCCTAAATTATAATTTGCATAAGAACCTTACTAAATAGAATTAGTATAAAAGATAAGGAAAATATAGGATTCTTACTTTTTCTATCTTTTATGATTTAGCCTTCTTCAATCTTAACTTCTAAGAATACCACTCTAATTCTCTATTTCTTCCCTTTACTGTTTCTTCAAATAGTTTGCAC
>NW_021588027.1:0-317 GCF_001605985.2 Dendrobium catenatum
TACTTATGCTTAGGTGAGCTTTGTGATTTGCTTGACACATTATTGCCTTCGTCACCAACTAGGCTATCTCTTTCTGTATCTCCAGCTTTTAGAACAATAGTTTCACCTGCATCCAAAAGTCTTTGACCCAAACTTTGCTTGTTGGCAATGAGTGAGCCAATCAAATTATCAATAGAATAATCATTTAAATCTTTTGATTCACAAATAGCAACAACTTTGACATCAAATTTTTCAAGTAAACAATAAAGAATTTTATTGAATTTTTCAAAATTTGAAAAACCTTTTCCTAAAGCATGTAATGAGTTTACAATTTGAAT
>NW_021588028.1:0-587 GCF_001605985.2 Dendrobium catenatum
AGAGCATGCATTTAAAATTTTGTACAATTCCATTCACTAGATCGAGAGAGCGAGAGCTTTTCGTTTTAGGGTTTCGGTCCGGACGTACTTATGCGAGGGATGGATCTAGGACCATTGATCCCGTGATCAACGGTTTAGATCGCATCGTATGGGCCTTCAGATCTGCCCGTCGTTCCGCCTGCTCCCTACATTGAATCGTCTGGCTCGATCAGAGCCGTTCGTTCAAAACAGCGGGAGATCAGATGGCGGGGAAGCCCATCCGACGTGGCTAAGTCATTGCCGCGGTAATAATTGCCTGAGATCGTGGAACCTCTCCCACGGTGATGCGTGGCCCGCACCATGCCGGTGCTTCGGCAATTATTGCCGCGGTCCCGGGATCCAATCTTGGGCTGCCACATCATCTGAGCACCGCAGTTTTTTTAAATAAGTTTTAAATTCCTGTTTTTTAATTCATAACTTTAAAAATTATTTAAAAATCCAAAAATTATAAATAATATATCCTTATTTTTAGAAAATAATTATCTATAATTTAAAGTCATAATTAGTTTAAAATATTGATTATATCATAATAATATTAATTATAAAGT
>NW_021588029.1:0-323 GCF_001605985.2 Dendrobium catenatum
TTTCGTCCCAGGACGAGTTTCTCACTGTAAAAATTTCATCCAGACGAAGTCTAGTTCGTCCAGGACGATGAAAACCGACTATGGCAGTTTCTGGCAATATTCTGCAGTTTTCGAAACCGACTTTTGATATAACTATTCGTACCGGATGAAATTTTTTGTCCCGGGATGAACCAATTTCGTACTGGACGAAATTGGTTCGTACAGATGAACAAATGGTTCGTACGGGACAGTTTTTTACTCAGTTCGTCCATACTAACTCAATTTCGTACGGGACGATCCAGTGCGTAGAAAAATATGTTTTTAGCAGTTTTTTGAGCGGTTTT
>NW_021588030.1:0-217 GCF_001605985.2 Dendrobium catenatum
TACATATACATATTTTAGGATCATCTCCAACCAAACCATATTCTCAGATTTGTAATAGCTGCGACTGTCAAACCAAACAAGAAATCGAACATCATTTTCTCATTTTGAACAGTGCATCATTATTCCCGTTGCACTGCTCATTGCAAAGAGAAAACACAAAATGCGTTTCTGTTTGACATTCGGGCGGAGATTTGCGGCAACTGTAAACACATGATAG
>NW_021588031.1:0-1195 GCF_001605985.2 Dendrobium catenatum
ATCAAAATTGGATAAAAGGTAAGGATCATAAACATGTTAAAGGATCTTTTGATGTTTTTTGTTATGAATGCAGGAAACCAGGACATGTGAGAACTGATTGCCCGACACTTAAAGATCACTCAAGCAAAGGAAAGGGTGAGGAGAAACCTAAGTAAATGAAGGACAAGATGAGAGTACAAAAAGTATTTTGGGCGGATTCGGCATCGGACTCGTCGGAGGCGGAACCTGAAGATGAGACATCAAAATTGTGCTTGATGGCAACGACAATCCTGATCAAGAAGAGGTATGTGAACTTTCTTACAATCAACTTCTTGAAGTTTTAGAAAAAATTCATGCATCATATAGGAAATTAAAGAAAATGCATGCTAGCTTGAAATTAGAATTCTTGAACCTATAGAAAGAGTATGAAATTTTGACTAAAGACCAACAAATGATTGATTCAAATCACATGACTTTACTTGATGAATTTGATGAGTTAAATAAAAATCATTGTGAATTAGTTGAAAAGCATGATGCATTAAAAGTTTCACACACATCACTTGAATCTTATTTTAAGAAGTCTAAAGAGATGGAGAAAAATTTGAGGATTGAAAATGAGGTCTTAAAAAGCACAAATTTGAAGATTCAAAATGAATTATAAACATGTAAGAAAACTAGGATGACACCTACTTTTGATCAATTGCCAAAACCTAGGAAGAGGCATTATAACTCAAACCACTTAAGAAATCCTTTTCCTGGAGTTAGATGTTTTTCATGTGGCATGCTAGGACACATCTCACACACTTGCACAGTTCACCATAGTACACATTGGGTGTGGAGACCTAAGGTGCATGATCCACAACATACCACACATGCATTTCATTCTACTCTTCATAAGAAGGAACCCAAACCTGCTTGGGTTCCTAAATCTAACATTTGATAATTTTGCAGGATGACTCTCACAAAAGGCCTCGCGAGAGTATGTGGTACCTGGATAGTGGATGCTCTCGACATATGACTGGTGATTCCAACCAGTTTGTTGTACTAGAGTCCAGGACTAGAGGCAAGGTTACTCTTAAAGACAACACCACCAAGAAGGTGGAAGGCGCATATATAATTGGTAATTCCAAGAACCTTACGATTGAAAATATTTTGCTTGTAGATGGATTGAAGCACAAATTGCTCAGCATCTGTCAACTCTATGACAAAGGCTTCA
>NW_021588032.1:0-325 GCF_001605985.2 Dendrobium catenatum
TTATTAAAAATATGTTCATATTATTATTATTATTTTAATTTTCAAACTTGTTTAATATTCATATAGTTATATTTATAATTTACATATACTTATATTCACATTAATGATTAATTGAGTTTCTTAATGAGCTTTATATTGAGTCTTAATTGAGCTTGTTCATGAGCTTTAATAAAGATAGTTATGTGTATTAACTTTTAAAATTTTAACTACTTGGTAATTTATATTACATTTGAATAATTGTAATATTTATTTTTATATTCGATTCAACCCGGTTGAACTGTTGAATAGTGAACCTCTACTTCATTCGATTTCATGCCTGGTCTGT
>NW_021588033.1:0-1936 GCF_001605985.2 Dendrobium catenatum
ACGACATTATTTGGGTGAGATTTACATACATATCATTTTATTTCATACTATTTATATATCTAATACTTAAAACTTTAATATTACATTCATGTCATTCATATAAAATTTTTATATCAATTATTTCACTCATATATTTCATTCTTGCAATTCATATCACCTTATAAATTTTAATATTTTATTTCATGCTTTAATATTTATTCTATAAGTGGTAAACATGTAATATTAAAATTTTAGATGTTAAATATATAAATAACATAAAAATTAAATAAAGTGTTATGTATTTAAATCCCCTTATTTAAAAATATTTCTCTTTTCGTTTTTATTTAACCTTAAAAACTAAAAAAAAAAAAAATTAAAAAATGTTTGCTGTAAGCAAATTGGGCGACGATTGCATTTTCGTCGTTTGAGGGTTTCGGTACACGGAAGCGCATGGCAATGGAAGTGGAAGGCGAGAGGGTCTTTACATCTTTTACAAGCTGAGATCTCTTGTTGTAAGCGTCTTTGGTCCTTCTTCTTCTGTTTAAGCTCAATTCTTTCTGTGTAGCTTGTAATTAGGGCTTTCTAGAAAGCGCAATTTTTTCCCGGCTTTGGCGATGAGCACAATTTCTGCTGCATTTCTGTGTGTTTTTAGTGTCAATTTTCTTTAATTTTCATTCAATCTTTAATTTTTATCTGATTTCTGTAAGGTTCTATCTGACATTCCTCCTGAAAAGCTTGTTCTATGTTGATGCTTGTGACTTATTCGGTGTTTATTGTTAATAAGGTGCTTATCTTCGTGATATATGATGGAACGATCTTCTTGTTTTGTAAAACAACCAAGGGCGTTCTGCTTTTGTGTGGGGTTTAGGGTCCATCTTGTATTGCATGAACATCAAAGGTTGGGGGATATCTTTTTGCATTTTTAAGGCACTCACTTGCTTTTGCTAGACTAACGAATGCTGCATTATAACATTTCATTTCAAGCAGTGAGAAGATTGAAATTATTAATTTTTGACTCTTTGCGGGGAAGATTTCCTCTATTTTTAGGGCTTGTTTAGCAACAAGTAGGATTTATTAAATATTTTCAATTCGAATTTAGTAAATCTTAAAAATTATTTTGCAACGTAGCTGTTAAATCTTGTTAAATTCTGTGAAATTATTTGACAATTTAATTTAGGATTTAAGATGATTAGTTTATTTAAAAATTAAATTAATTATGTTTTAAATTTAATTTATGTGTTAAGTATGAATAACATATTAATTTTAATTTTGATTGCTATCAATGATATAATGCTATATACATGATATGTAATTATATTAATAATTCTCTAATTAATTAATTATTTATTTTAAAAATTTTAATTATTTAACTATATTCTTATAATAATATTAATAATCTATTTAAGTTGTTATATAAGTTAATTTTAAATTATAAAATTATACTAATTTTATCTCAATAATTATTTAAGTAATTTTTTTTGCTCGATTAATATAATATAATTAAATAATTTTTATTTGATTATATTAATTAAACTAATTATAGGGATTAATAACAGCTAATTATTAATATACATGCTATTAATTATTTAATTAAGTTTCAATTTATAATTTAATATTTTGATATTAATTAATATTCTAATTATTTAATTAGTTTACTTAAATATTAAATATTTTAAGCTATATAATTAAGTTCAAATTAAATTAATTAATTCAAAATAGGCTACGAGGCGAGTTTAGAGTGTTATTGACTTTTCACTCATCTATAAATTTCGTTCTGTTCGACTTCATTTCTCTTGTGAGGCTAGATGTTTGGAATGTATCAACTTTTTCGGCTCTTCGTTGCTATAACAACTTTGGCTCCATTCGACGTTCCCCTTCCTACGATCGGATCGGATTGTCATGACATTTTTATCGGAAGAAAGCGGGAGCTCTCTCGCTGTGGCAAGGTAACTATATT
>NW_021588034.1:0-315 GCF_001605985.2 Dendrobium catenatum
AAGCTTGAGCTGAGTTAGTAAATTTAAATTGATTTTTCTTTTTAGATTGGATGGAGTCAATATACTAAAATCTTTTGTGGTATATTCCAGATTGTCACTTTTGATTGGGTCCATATAACCAAAATATTTATTATGGGTTTTAGCTCCCCCAATTTCACTTGTCATCCCAAGTGTGGTCTGGGATATCAAAACGAATGATTCAAGTCCTTTATTTTTAAGATGTAATACTGGGTCCATGCCCACCTATGTTAGTTAGGTGGAGTGATAGTGATCAATTATTCCTATGTGAATCTCTTCTTCCTATCAGTCCTTCTC
>NW_021588035.1:0-414 GCF_001605985.2 Dendrobium catenatum
TATGAGTTGTGAATCCAATTCTACTAAGTTTTTTATTAAATCCAAGAGGTAACTTTCTCATTTTATTTGTTTTTAACTAGATCAAGGAACATTTTTTTTTCTTTTGTTCGTTTTGTTTTTTTGTGCCTCCTCTCTGTTGATAATGTCAAAGAGGGAGAACGTATTATTGAATTTGTATGTTTTTTGTAACCTTTTCCTTTAAAAAAAAATTAAAAAAAATTATCTCCCCTATTTTTAAAGTTTTATTCTGGTGAGGGGGAGATTAGGAGAAAATGTTCCTTTTTACAAATTCAAATTGAAATGTTTGTCATCATCAAAAAGGGGAAGATTGTTGCGGATCTATGGCTTATGATTTTGATGGTAGCAAACATTCTTTTTTCTCTACAACTGCCTTATGTATTGACATTTCAGGTT
>NW_021588036.1:0-223 GCF_001605985.2 Dendrobium catenatum
ATTCTCCTCTAGGATAACTTGCGAGTTATTCCTGTTTTGTCTCGGCTACTAATCTCCTTCTATCTGCAAGGTCCACTTCACCTGTATCTTTCTTCTCAAGAAATGAAAAGCAGTTTTAGGAAACTCGTAGTGTCTTTATTTTGTCGTTTGTAAGTTTGTAAGTTTGTAAGTCTTTATATATATTAAAGCGAAGTTGTTTTTTTTTTTGTCTATTTTGTGTTCT
>NW_021588037.1:0-329 GCF_001605985.2 Dendrobium catenatum
CATTTTGCAATATCAAGGCAAAATTTAATTCTTTAAATTATATAACGACTTTGAAATATTAATGCCATTATTTTTTGTTATTGAAGTAAAAAGCTCTTACAGTGCCATGCAAATCTTAATGAAAAAAACAGCATTATAATATATTGATATAAAATATATAAAAATGAGTTTGAAAAATCACTGAATTTGTTTTAACGTTAGTGATGTATAAGAAATGTTAGTATTATACTTGTGTGCCGGATCATTCATGATGGTAAAGAGATTGAGAGTTTAACGTCCTAATTTTATAAGAAGATTTAACACACACAAATAAGAGAGAGAAAGGTGGA
>NW_021588038.1:0-1739 GCF_001605985.2 Dendrobium catenatum
TATCAGCCTTCTTAGGAATTTAAACAATATTAGTAGAAGAAAATAATTTCATGTACGATTTACTCAAGAAGAAGTCAGCAATTGCCTCCAAAATATCCCCCTTAGTAATGTGCCAAGTTTTAATGAAAAATTTAGTAGTAAAACCATCAGGTCCTGCAACAGAATCAATATTCATATCCTGCATAACCTTCCAAACCTCCTCCTCAGACGGAACATTAATAAGTTGGAAATTATCAGCCTCAGAAATACAACTAGGAACAATATAAGGATTATTAATAGGAGTCGGTTGAAAATCACTATTAAAAATGTTTTTAAAATGCTCCACACCAGAATTTAAAATAGAATCCTCCGCCTCCAAAACCCTACCATCAGCAGTAGTAATTTTGAAAATATGGTTTCTAATTATCTTCTTATTAGCCAAAGCATGAAAAATTTGGTGTTCCTATCCCCATCCACAGTAAATTTAGTCGTAGCTTTTTGGTATCAATAGATCTCTTCTTGTTCTTGTAAATTAAACAAATTGATCTTAGCAACATTAAGATCAGAAAGCTTATCACTATCAGGAGTAAGCTGATAAGTCTGCTCAAGCTCCATCACCTTCTTTTTCAGCATTATGAATGTTATTAAAAATATTTTTGAAAGTATGTTTGTTCCACCATCTCAAAACCTGTTTAAGCCTACAAAGTTTGCTCCAAAGCTTAGCCATACCTGAAACATTGTTACAAGGAAATAAAGGAGCCAACCAATTATTTTCAACAACATTAAGAAAATCATGATGGGAAAGCCACATATTTTGAAATTTAAAGGCAGTAGGAATAAAATCTTTATTAGCATTTATAGATATCAGTTAAGGAGCATGATCAGAAATGGTCCTATTAAGATGCTCCACATTAGTCATATAGAATTTGGCAATCCAATCTTGATTAAATAAAACTCTATCAAGTCTTTGCCACAAGTTACCTCTATTTCAAGTATAAGCATTACCAAAGAAACCTATATCATGCAGGTCACAAGAATAAATCATGGAGTTGAAATCCTCCATAGCATTAAAATTGGGATGATTACCTCCCAATCTTTCACTAGCATTAGAAATAACGTTAAAGTCACCTCCAACACACCAAGGACCCGTAGAAATAGAGGCAAAATTTTTTTTTTTGGTCCCAAAGAGCAAACGTGCCCACTCTAGAACAAGCAGCATAAACAAAAGAAGCATTACATTTAAAATTAAACATGGATATAGAAACATTCACAACTTGAATAAAGTCTTCCATAATATTCACCGTGATAGCATTCGTCCAGAAAATCCAAATCTTATTGGAACAATTAGCAAATTTATTAGCAAAACCTAACTTAGAAGCCGTATTGTCAAGTTTGGTCCTAGCAATCATAGGTTCAAGAAGCATCAAAATTTGAATATTGTGAATCCTACAAATATTTTTAACTCTAGTTTTCGAATCCTTCCTACCAACACCTCTAACATTCCAAATAAGGGACTTAACCATGAGAACCTTTGGCATTAGTTTGTGCTCTAGTAGAGAACGGCGTAGAGGATACAGATTCTTTAATTTTTCCCCTTTTTCTTAATAATTTTAGTAAATTGCTCCTCCTCAGAAATATTAATGAAGGAATAATCCACAGCAGCTTTTTTAGAATTAGAACATTCTAAATCTAAAGGTAAAGAGGTACCACATTTCAGATTTTGTGTGACACCCCAGGCATCCATAGTGAAAGGATTCGTC
>NW_021588039.1:0-311 GCF_001605985.2 Dendrobium catenatum
ATAGTAACTTCCGAGCCAAGATTCTATTATTAATAGACATCAATTTTTTTAATAAAACCCCATTGACTTGACTAGATGAATAATATAAGGCATTACAAGTTTACTCCGAGAAACAAATATTTTTGTAATTATTTTATCGAAAGTATTGCGTAAGAATACAAGCTTATAATCTAAAATATTTCCTTGGCGCCAATAACTTTCCAAGCAATTATTACGTCCCCCGACCGGAAGTAGAGGAACGTCCGGTCGGAGGCCAAATCGTGCCAAAAAAATGAGAAATACCGAGCAATACCAAACAATAACGAGGAATA
>NW_021588040.1:0-1232 GCF_001605985.2 Dendrobium catenatum
CTAACTAATCTCCTGCCTTAGATTGTAGAAGCTCGTAGGAGTTTATACTTATTGTGGTCTTTTGGCATTCTGCTCGTATACAACATTTAGCGCATATGACGAATTCTCCACGACGGTCTGTAGATGGTTGCACTTATAACAATTTGACCATCTTTGCTTGTGGAAAATTACTGCATTTGATCAGCACTGAATTGTTATTGATTGTAGGAGTGTCATTGCTCTTGTATCCTACCCACCTTTCATCGATCTCAGGTGGTCTGATGTATTTGCACTTGTTGTAGAGACAGATCTTTGACTACAGCAAATGGATAGTACTCGTACACCTTGCAATTGTTCGTTTCTTGTCACTAGTATTGTGCATCGACTTTATAGGGACTGTTGTATGAATGAGGACTCTCCTACATTTCCTTTTGGACAAAATATTAATTGCACGACATAATGAGCTTTTGTAGTAACTCGTAGGAGTTTGTCTTTGGCGCAATTCTTTTGTATTTGACTATGAGTGGTATGTTCAATGTATGGTGGATCTACTATAATGACGTGTAGATATCCACACTTGATGTATGTTCTCCACCCTTTCTTACAACGAATCGGTATATTTTTGCTTGTGAGTATCGCCATGTTCATTCGCTGATTGATGATGACCATAGGCAATACATCTTTTAGGATCTCCTTTGTATTTATTGCAGTCCTTTATGCATTTCTCCTTATAAATGACAAGTAGTGTGGATAGTAGACTTATATAATTGATATTTGCTTGCAATCAGCATCACATGCAAGTCCAAATCAAGCTTGTATTTATTTCATTTGAGTTTGAGTTCTTTTATGTCAATTTGGTCCAATCAAGTTCACAAGTCCGTTGTCAACTTATCCAAGTCTTTGTTCAAATTCAAAAGTCCACATCAAAGTCCCCTGTGGTCTTTATAGAGTTCAAGTTCGATTGAAGTTCAAGTTCTAGTTTTCTATTATTCTTCAAGTTCAAGCCTTGTCCACTTGATGTATAAATCAAGTTCAAATTTAAGTTCAAGTCATGTTCGAGTGTAGTCCTCTGCTATTCTTCTGTATTCAATCAAGTCCAGGTCCCAAATTGTTCTTCTCATTTGATTTTTAAATCAAATGTAATTTGAAATCTCATATTTTTTTAATTTGTTTGGGTTTGAGTTCACTTAGGTCGATTGAATCAAGTTTATAAGTCCGAGTCCACCGTTCAATCAAGTCCAAATGTTCACAAG
>NW_021588041.1:0-216 GCF_001605985.2 Dendrobium catenatum
ACTCAACCCTAGATCTACGCAATCTTGAACTGGCTTCGTTTGTTCGTCTGATCTTCGATTCCTAAAAAGTTAGAAGTAACAGGCAGTCCAAGAGAATCTATAGTATTTGTTAATCATCAAAACATAAGTCCTGACCTGCTTCGGTACAAGCGATTCGATGCTCGTACGCGGTCATGCGGTCTGACATTTCGGCAGCGGCAGACTATAGGCGGCGGG
>NW_021588042.1:0-212 GCF_001605985.2 Dendrobium catenatum
GTTGATATCACATATGAAAAAATTTAAGGCATGTTAAAACATTCTTCAAAACCTATTCGAATCATGTGCTCTGATTCGAAGATAGATTCGAACATGGTTAGAATATGATTTAAATAAGGTTCATAAAAGTTTCAAATAATGTTTGTACATAGTTTGAAAATAAGATTTGTACAACGTTCAAACATGATTTGACCACATGCTAAAAAATAGTA
>NW_021588043.1:0-209 GCF_001605985.2 Dendrobium catenatum
TGCTTCAATGTCGTATCCATGTATTTAGTGAGAAAGGTGATTGCTTTATTATGTTCTAATAGTTACATGTTCATTGTCAAGGGCTTGCGAATTATTTGCTTTTTCTAGAACCACGAGCAAGTTGGGGATTTATTATAGATTATTGCATTCTCTTGTTAAAATAGTGGAAAAAGCACTATATGCATGATTACAAGTTTCTCTCCTTTTAT
>NW_021588044.1:0-365 GCF_001605985.2 Dendrobium catenatum
TATGTCATAAAGGCTTAACATCTATAACGAACCTTCAAGTTGTATCAGAGCGGGATTCATAAAAATGACTTTTTGAAAACTTTTGAATTTTGATCCATGGCTAGCTTTTATAATCGTAATATTGCGAAAGGTTTTTCAATCACCAGACCACCTTTGTTTGAAAATATTACTTTTAATGTTTGGAAAATTTGCATTTCTACTTTCTTGCATTCAATTAATTTTTGTATGTGGTAAATGATTTTAACTGATTATTCTGTACGGTCACGTACTATAGATGCAATTAAAACTGATGTTCCTTTTAATCAATGGAATATGAAAGAACAAATCAATGCCCAATTAAATGCAAAATCTTTAAACTTTTTTTT
>NW_021588045.1:0-369 GCF_001605985.2 Dendrobium catenatum
GCCCTGGATTTAGAAAATTCATAACTAATTGTAGAAAGTTCCAAATTAGGTAAACCCACTTGCATTAGACTCCAATTAGGGTCTAGTATTTATTAAAAATTTTAGATTTCCAGAAAATGGCTTAGATTAGAAAGTCAACGTTTGGGTCAACCGTAGTTCATTTAAGGCCCGAAAACTTAGAAAATTCATAACTTTGCCTAGAAAACTCCGATTTCAGTTTACTACCTTTCTAACTACTCGTATTAAGGTCTAGTATTTTTGTAAGGTGATAGGAGACCCAGAATCAGCCTTTTTCCCATAGTGACTTTTTGGACCTTTAGCTTAGTTCCTAAGAGGACCTAGAACTTTCTAAAATTGGCTAATATCACT
>NW_021588046.1:0-244 GCF_001605985.2 Dendrobium catenatum
TATATATATATAACATTAATAGTATATTAAAAATGTATTTACATAGAATTACTTTATATATTCAAATAAGCATGCATATTATTTCCAATGCCTTGTATTATTGTAATTTAGAAGCTTGATATGCTCACTAAGTTGTGACTTATTTTTTATTTGCAAAACATTCAAAAGTATTATTCAATTAATTTAAAGAGTAGAATATGAGAGAACATTTATCGTAGGCGCGACACACCAAGAGAGGTATTTA
>NW_021588047.1:0-288 GCF_001605985.2 Dendrobium catenatum
TTTGGTTATTTTGTGTGCCTTCTTATCAATTTTCTATGTTTCGTTTCCTACTTAGTTTTCAATATTTATGTATATTTATGTTATATTGAAAGAGAGTTTTGTCAATTACTTTTTTAGGGTTCTCCTACTTGCATTTCTACCTGCATCTTTCTTCTCAAAACATTGATAAGTTGTAAGGTTGCATTGCGTCATGTTTTATTTTAAGTTCTAAGGTATTGTTGTGTCCTGCTTTATTGAAAGTTCAAGTGTTATTGTGTCATATTTTATTGTAAGTTGTAAGGACTTGTT
>NW_021588048.1:0-2981 GCF_001605985.2 Dendrobium catenatum
GTTAGCTCATTCTTGTTTTCTGCGTGGTTTTCAGGTTCTGGGAAAGGGAAGGAAGTCATGGATTAGCAGTCCAGAGTCTGATCTGTGATTAGGTACCTGATACTTTTGATTTTTGTACATTCATGACTTTTCTGTTATGTTCCTTCTGTCTGAAGCCATGTACTGTATCTGTATATGATTATTTTGATGAAAGAAAAGATAGATGAACTGCGCAGTGTTTGAATGTTTTTTAGTAGCTCTGTGTTTTTCTGTCTGTGTCATTTTTGGAAGAAAGTTCTGAAGCAAATTCCAAAGCCAGATCTTGGATTAGTTGGCTCCGTCGCGACCCGATGCGAGCGGGATCCGTCCCGGTCGAGTTGGGTCATTACAATAAATTTGTGGCTCATATTACTTTTTGATGATTTCTATTTTAATAGAGAAAATACTTAAAGACTAGGTGACAAGGGCGGCACTATGTAGTGCTGGGGGCCCCAAAAAAAAATTAACTCTTAATATAGTAAGAGTTATTTGTAAATTGCCTCCCCACTAACTTTTGTTCTTACATCCAACAAATCTTTTTTTTCACGCAATTTGCCTATCTAAAAATCAGAAAGTCTCTTTGCCTCCCGTAATTTTCATGTGATTATGTTGAGCTTTTCTAACACTAACAAACAAGTATGTGAAAAATGATTATGTACAAAATAAATTATTTTTACACACATATATATATTTTTTATTTTTTAATAAGTTTGCCACTTGCTTCTCGTGAGAACTAAAGTGGGTTCCGCCCTCACAATGGCCTTCTCTCAACAAGAAAAAAAAAAAAAAGAAGATTTTGTTGGTGCATGATAATATTGAAAAACTCACCTTATAATCAATCAAATAAAAAATGAGCGGGCTAAATTTTGTTCGAATAATATTAAAATCTTATATATCTTTGATCCTTTAATTCTTCTAAGATGCCGAATAGCAACTTGCCACAATGCTCGGCCCTCTCTCTCTCTATCTCTCTCTCTCTCTCTTTTTTTTTTTTAATTTTCTTTCAGATAAATGGTCTTCTTGTACGCATAATTAACGTACAGTCTGTAAATCTGTAACTACTTGCTACATTAAAGGTTTTCGTAGATGCGCTTTATTAGTTTTATTAAATTGGCTATTGAAAACAGCTGGCTGGTCAATAAAATATTTATGTATTATAGACATATATAAATGAGAAAAAAATTATGTTAACTTTATTTTGATACAAGTTCAATTAAGATGAGCTTGAATATTGAGTAAATTTTTAATAAAAAAAATTTAAGTTAAAAAAATTTTAAGTTCAAAATTAGACTGCCGTGCTAATCCACTGCATTTCTTGCTCATGTAGACTACTTTTTTTTTTTTTTTGGGAACGGGGGTATCGGCCCGCTGCCAGGTCAGCTTGTGACGCATTTGGCGGTGTC
This sequence comes from Dendrobium catenatum, assembly GCF_001605985.2. Classification (NCBI taxonomy): domain Eukaryota; kingdom Viridiplantae; phylum Streptophyta; class Magnoliopsida; order Asparagales; family Orchidaceae; genus Dendrobium; species Dendrobium catenatum. Next base: position 1,422 of record NW_021588048.1, read on the forward strand.
CACTAGTCGCTCGGTGAGCCTACCCGCAATCAGCCCCACAGGTGCAAGACCCACAATTCTTTTCCCTCCACTTATGGAGTCGTGCCGTATGAGAGGGGATTCAAATTTGGGATGGGGGATTCTCAACCAAACACGCCCACCAACCCACCTAAGCCCGGTGGGGTAGACTACCTTCTCTGCTCGGCTAAATAGAAATCAAGCCTAGCTATGTTTAGCTCTAGCTAGCATTAATCCACCTTGAGCTTGGCCATCGACCTCCAGGTTATTAACCACTGTTCCCTTGTAGCTAGTATTCATCAGACCACCTTGGAGCTCACAGCTATTTTACTACCAATGACTTAAGTTTTGTTTGGTACATTTTTTTTTTCATGCTTTTTAAAAATAAAATTTTAACATAAAAATTTTCAATTCGAAGTCCACTTCAAGCAACAACTCCAACTATGGATTAATTATTCTGCGCAATACTGAATGCCATCTAGAGACCAACTAGAATGCGCCACATCACCCATGTGCTCGGTACCGCTAATGTGGCGCATTCAAGTTGGTCTCCGGACGGTGTTCTGCATCCAATCTTCGCACATAATAATTAATTATATATGATGAATTATTCTGTGTTGACACCGGATGGGGAGAACCGTCCAGTTTGTCTATGTGCGCTTTTATCATGCTGCATTTTTACAATTCACAGAGACAAAATCAAACGGTTCTTCTTGTCCACTATCTGCAGATAATAATCTCTCCTTATATATAAGTTCAAGTCGCTGCAAAAAGAATTTGAGTGTATTGATGACGTTATGTTTCAAGTCCTAGAGAAAAGTGGATTTCCAAATTTGCTCAAAGACAAACTATGTTTCTACCGTGACCCCGTTTCCCCCCAGGTTTTGACTACCTTTCGTCTTGGAAGTGTCAGACATCTTGCAATACTTTGGATTGGTTCTGGCTCAGTTCTTTACAAATCTTTAGGAAAAAGACTGATAGATTGTGTGCATCAAAATCGTCTACCAATGTTGTTATGTTACTTAGGACAACGCTCTTCAATTAAAACATTTAGTAAGTGACTTTTAGTTTTCTTTTGCTTTTGTGATTAGTTGCCTTTGAATTTACTAAGATTTCTTTTATTTTTTTTAGGTTTTCAAATCTCAGGCAAGATCCTTGCTTTTTTGTGCACGTAGGGTTAAGCAATGGGAAAAACTTCTTAAATGGCATTCATACGAGAGATCTTTACGAAAGACCAAGTCCAAGTAAAAGAGATGCATGATGGCTTATAGGATGGCTTTTGCTGTGGATAGTAAAAGAACCGAGTTTGTTAGTCGATGCTATTGTCGAATAGGCATAGAACAAATTGACTACCAAAGGCACGCTTATTGATCTTGGCTTTTTGTGGTATTTTGTCAAGTTTATCTACAGATTATTTAGGGCCTGTTTGGTTGGAGGTTGTGGGCCTAAGAGTATTTAAATTGTGGACTTCATAAATACTAGGTGTTTGGTTGATGGAAAAATAATTTGAAAGTAAAATTTTGAAAGTATTCAAATATCTCACCCTTTTATTTGGAGCAACTC
>NW_021588049.1:0-259 GCF_001605985.2 Dendrobium catenatum
TCCTGGACGATCCTGGAGCAGATTTTGATATTACACACAGTCTCTTTGTTGAGGGCCCGGTAGTCTACACAGAATCGCCAACTACCGTCTTTCTTTTTTACTAAGAGTACAGGACTGGAAAATGGGTTCACACTGGGCTGTATCACCTGAGCCTCCATCATCTTTGCTACCAGCCTCTCAATCTCCTCCTTCTGAGCATGAGGATATCTATAGGGTTGCACACTGATGGGTGCTACCCCGGTCTTCAACACAATAGCAT